>NW_027517609.1:0-41507 GCF_048772815.1 Callospermophilus lateralis
GAAACTCGTTATTTCTTAGAAGCTTGGCAACCCCTCTCAATGAAAGTGCTTTTCCACAGTCTGTGCCTAGGGCTACTTGAAGAGGAAACAAACCATAGAGGCAAATCTGAGAACTCCTTTATATTTTCAAGTTTCAAAGAGCTACTACAAACCATGTTGGATTTAGAGTTCCAAATTCATCTATCTATATAGGAGAGAACCGAGGGAAACTTAAATATAAAAACTGCTACTGTAGACGAACGCTTCAACTTAGAAGAACAAAATTTGGTAAGCCAAGTGGGATTTGTGTACTGATCATTACCACCAAGTATCATCAAGATTGGGTGAAAAAATATTTGCTGGTATTTCGGAAACTCGTTATTTCTTAGAAGCTTGGCAACCCCTCTCAATGAAAGTGCTATTCCACAGTCTGTGCCTAGGGCTACTTTAAGAGGAAACAAACCATAGAGGCAAAATTGAGAACTCCTTTATTTTGTCAAGTTTCAAAGAGCTACTACAAAACATGTTGGATTTAGACTTCCAAATTCATCTATCTATATAGGAGAGAACCGAGGGATACTTAAATATAAAAACTGCTACTGTAGACGAACGCTTCAACCTAGAAGAACAAAATTTCGTGAGCCAAGTGGGATTTGTGTACTGATCATTACCACCAAGAATCATCAAATTTGGGTGAAAAAATATTTGCTGGTATTTCGAAACTCGTTATTTCTTAGAAGCTTGGCAACCCCTCTCATTGAAAGTGCTTTCCCACAGTCTGTGCCTACGGCTACTTGAAGAGGAAACAAACCATAGAGACAAATCTGAGACCTCCTTTATTTTGTCAAGTTTCAAAGAGCTACTACAAACCATGTTGGATTTAGAGTTCCAAATTCATCTATCTATATAGCAGAGAACCGAGAGAAACCTAAATATAAAAACTGCTACTGTAGACGAACGCTTCAACCTAGAAGAACAAAATTTGGTGAGCCAAGTGTGATTTGTATACTGATCATTACCACCAAGTATCAACAAGATTGTGTGAAATAATATTTGCTGGTATTTGGAAACTCGTAATTTCTTAGATGCTTGGCAACTCATCTCAATGAAAGTGCTTTCCACAGTCTGTGCCTAGGGCTACTTGAAGAGGAAACAAACCATAGATACAAAACTGAGAACTCCTTTATTTTGTCACGTTTCAAAGAGCTACTACAAACCATGTTGGATTTAGAGTTCCAAATTCATCTTTCTATATAGGAGAGAACAGAGGGAAACCTAAATATAAAAACTGCTACTGTAGACGAACGCTTCAACAAAGAAGAACAAAATTTGGTGAGCCAAGTGGGATTTGTGTACTGATCATTAGCTCCAAGTACCATCAAGATTGGGTGAAAAAATATTTGCTGGTATTTCGGAAACTCGTTATTTCTTAGAAGCTTGGCAACCCCTCTAAATGAAAGTGCTTTTCCAAAGTCTGTGCCTAGGGCTACTTGAAGAAAAAACAAACCATAGAGAAAAATCTGAGAACTCCTTTATTTTGTCAAGTTTCAAAGAGCTACTACAAACCATGTTGGATTTAGAGTTCCAAATTCATCTATCTATATAGGAGAGAACCGAGGGAAACTTACATATAAAAACTGCTACTGTAGACGAAAGCTTCAAACTAGAAGAACAAAATTTCGTGAGCCAAGTGGGATTTGTGTACTGATCATTACCACCATGAATCATCAAATTTGGGTGAAAAAATATTTGCTGGTATTTGGAAACTCGTTATTTCTTAGAAGCTTGGCAACCCCTCTCAATGAAAGTGCTTTCCCACAGTCTGTGCCTATGGCTACTTGAAGAGGAAACAAACCATAGAGACAAATCTGAGACCTCCTTTATTTTGTCAAGTTTCAAAGAGCTACTACAAACCATGTTGGATTTAGAGTTCCAAATTCATCTATCTATATAGGAGAGAACAGAGAGAAACCTAAATATAAAAACTGCTACTGTAGTCGAACGCTTCAACCTAGAAGAACAAAATTTGGTGAGCCAAGTGGGATTTGTATACTGATCATTACCACCAAGTATCAACAAGATTGTGTGAAATAATATTTGCTGGTATTTGGAAACTCGTTATTTCTTAGAAACTTGGCAACTCATCTCAATGAAAGTGCTTTCCACAGTCTGTGCCTAGGGCTACTTGAAGAGGAAACAAACCATAGAGACAAAACTGAGAACTTCTTTATTTTGTCAAGTTTCAAAGAGCTACTACAAACCATGTTGGATTTAGAGTTCCAAATTCATCTTTCTATATAGGAGATAACAGAGGGAAACCTAAATATAAAAACTGCTACTGTAGACGAACGCTTCAACCAAGAAGAACAAAATTTGGTGAGCCAAGTGGGATTTGTGTACTGATCATTAGCTCCAAGTATCATCAAGATTGGGTGAAAAAATATTTGCTGGTATTTTGGAAACTCGTTATTTCTTAGAAGCTTGGCAACCCCTCTCAATGAAAGTGCTTTTCCAAAGTCTGTGCCTAGGGCTACTTGAAGAGGAAACAAACCATAGAGAAAAATCGGAGAACTCTTTATTTTGTCATGTTTCAAAGAGCTACTACAAACCCTGTTGGATTTAGAGTTCCAAATTCATCTATCTATATAGGAGAGAACCGAGGGAAACTTAAATATAAAAACTGCTACTGTAGACGAAAGCTTCAACCTAGAAGAAAAAAATTTCGTGAGCCAAGTGGGATTTGTGTACTGATCATTGCCACCAAATTTCAACAAGATTGTGTGAAAAAATATTTGCTGGTATTTCGGAAACTCGTTATTTCTTAGAAGCTTGGCAACCCATCTCAATGAAAGTGCTTTCCACAGTCTGTGCCTAGGGCTACTTGAAGAGGAAACAAACCATAGAGACAAAACTGAGAACTCCTTTATTTTGTCAAGTTTCAAAGAGCTACTACAAACCATGTTGGATTTAGAGTTCCAAATTCATCTATCTATATAGGAGAGAAGAGAGAGAAACCTAAATATAAAAACTGCTACTGTAGACGAACGCTTCAACCTAGAAGAACAAAATTTGGTGAGCCAAGTGGGATTTGTATACTGATCATTACCACCAAGGATCAACAAGATTGTGTGAAATAATATTTGCTGGTATTTCGGAAACTCGTTATTTCTTAGAAGCTTGGCAACGCATCTCAATGAAAGTGCTTTCCACAGTCTGTGCCTAGGGCTACTTGAAGAGGAAACAAACCATAGAGACAAAACTGAGAACTCCTTTATTTTGTCAAGTTTCAAAGAGCTACTACAAACCATGTTGGATTTAGAGTTCCAAATTCATCTTTCTATATAGGAAAGAACAGAGGGAAACCTAAATATAAAAACTGCTACTGTCGACGAACGCTTCAACCTAGAAGAACAAAATTTGGTGTGCCAAGTCGGATTTGTGTACTGATCATTAGCTCCAAGTATCATCAAGATTGGGTGAAAAAATATTTGCTGGTATTTCGGAAACTCGTAATTTCTTAGAAGCTTGGCAACCCCTCTCAATGAAAGTGCTATTCCACAGTCTGTGCCTAGGGCTACTTGAAGAGGAAACAAACCATAGAGACAAAACTGAGAACTCCTTTATTTTGTCAAGTTTCAAAGAGCTACTACAAACCATGTTGGATTTAGAGTTCCAAATTCATCTATCTGTATAGGAGAGAACAGAGGGAAACCTAAATATAAAAACTGCTACTGTACACGAACGCTTCAACCTAGAAGAACTAAATTTGGTGAGCCAAGTGGGATATGTGTACTGATCATTAGCAACAAGTATCATCAAGATTGGGTGAAAAAATATTTGCTGTTATTTCGGAAACTCGTTATTTCTTAGAAGCTTGGCAACCCCTCTCAATGAAAGTGCTTTTCCACAGTCTGTGCCTAGGGCTACTTGAAGAGGAAACAAACCATAGAGGCAAATCTGAGAACTCCTTTATATTGTCAAGTTTCAAAGAGCTACTACAAACCATGTTGGATTTAGAGTTCCAAATTCATCTATCTATATAGGAGAGAACCGAGGGAAACTTAAATATAAAAACTGCTACTGTAGACGAACGCTTCAACCTAGAAGAGCAAAATTTGGTAAGCCAAGTGGGATTTGTGTACTGATCATTACCACCAAGTATCATCAAGATTGGGTGAAAAAATATTTGCTGGTATTTCGGAAACTCGTTATTTCTTAGAAGCTTGGCAACCCCTCTCAATGAAAGTGCTATTCCACAGTCTGTGCCTAGGGCAACTTTAAGAGGAAACAAACCATAGAGGCAAATCTGAGAACTCCTTTGTTTTGTCAAGTTTCAAAGAGCTACTACAAAACATGTTGGATTTAGAGTTCCAAATTCATCTATCTATATATGAGAGAACAAAGGGAAACCTAAATATAAAAACTGCTACTGTAGACGAAAGCTTCAAACTAGAAGAACAAAATTTCGTGAGCCAAGTGGGATTTGTGTACTGATCATTACCACCAAGAATCATCAAATTTGGGCGAAAAAATATTTGCTGGTATTTCGAAACTCTTTATTTCTTAGAAGCTTGGCAACCCCTCTCAATGAAAGTGCTTTTCCACAGTCTGTGCCTAGGGCTACTTGAAGAGGAAACAAACCATAGAGACAAATCTGCGAACTCCTTTATTTTGTCAAGTTTCAAAGAGCTACTAGAAGCCATACTGGATTTAGAGTTCCAAATTCATCTATCTATATAGGAGAGAACAGAGAGAAACCTAAATATAAAAACTGCTACTGTAGACGAACGCTTCAACCTAGAAGAACAAAATTTCGTGAGCCAAGTGGGATTTGTGTACTGATCATTAGCTCCAAGTATCATCAAGATTGGGTGAAAAAATATTTGCTGGTATTTCGGAAACTCGTTATTTCTTAGAAGCTTGGCAACCCATCTCAATGAAAGTGCTTTTCCAAAGTCTGTGCCTAGGGCTACTTGAAGAGGAAACAAACCATAGAGAAAAACCTGAGAACTCCTTTATTTTGTCAAGTTTCAAAGAGCTACTACAAAATATGTTGGATTTAGAGTTCCAAATTCATCTATCTATATAGGAGAGAACCGAGGGAAACTTAAATATAAAAACTGCTACTGTAGACGAATGCTTCAACCTAGAAGAACAAAATTTCGTGAGCCAAGTGGGATTTGTGTACTTATCATTACCACCAAGAATCATCAAATTTGGGTGAAAAAATATTTGCTGGTATTTCGAAACTCGTTATTTCGTAGAAGCTTGACAACCCCTCTCAATGAAAGTGCTTTCCCACAGTCTGTGCCTACGGCTACTTGAAGAGGAAACAAACCATAGAGACAAATCTGAGACCTCCTTTATTTTGTCAAGTTTCAAAGAGCTACTACAAACCATGTTGGATTTAGAGTTCCAAATTCATCTATCTATATAGGAGAGAACAGAGGGAAACCTAAATATAAAAACTGCTACTGTCGACGAACGCTTCAACCTAGAAGAACAATATTTGGTGAGCCAAGTCGGATTTGTGTACTGATCATTAGCTCCAAGTATCATCAAGATTGGGTGAAAAAATATTTGCTGGTATTTCGGAAACTCGTAATTTCTTAGAAGCTTGGCAACCCCTCTCAATGAAAGTGCTTTTCCACAGTCTGTGCCTAGGGCTACTTGAAGACGAAACAAACCATAGAGACAAAACTGAGAACTCCTTTATTTTGTCAAGTTTCAAAGAGCTACTACAAACCATGTTGGTTTTAGAGTTCCAAATTCATCTATCTATATAGGAGAGAACCGAGGGAAACTTAAATATAAAAACTGCTACTGTAGACGAACGCTTCAACCTAGAAGAACAAAATTTGGTAAGCCAAGTGGGATTTGTGTACTGATCATTACCTCCAAGTATCATCAAGATTGGGTGAAAAAATATTTGCTGGTATTTCGGAAACTCGTTATTTCTTAGAAGCTTGGCAACCCCCCTCAATGAAAGTGCTATTCCACAGTCTATGCCTAGGGCTACTTTAAGAGGAAACAAACCATAGAAGCAAATCTGAGGACTCCTTTATTTTGTCAAGTTTCAAAGAGCTACTACAAAACATGTTGGATTTAGAGTTCCAAATTCATCTATCTATATATGAGAGAACAAAGGGAAACCTAAATATAAAAACTGCTACTGTAGACGAAAGCTTCAAACTAGAAGAACAAAATTTCGTGAGCCAAGTGGGATTTGTGTACTGATCATTACCACCAAGAATCATCAAATTTGGGTGAAAAAATATTTGCTGTTATTTCGAAACTCTTTATTTCGTAGAAGCTTGGCAACCCCTCTCAATGAAAGTGCTTTTCCAAAGTCTGTGCCTAGGGCTACTTGAAGAGGAAACAAACCGTAGAGAAAAATCGGAGAACTCCTTTATTTTGTCAAGTTTCAAAGAGCTACTACCAACCATGTTGGATTTAGAGTTCCAAATTCATCTATCTATATAGGAGAGAACCGAGGGAAACTTAAATATAAAAACTGCTACTGTAGACGAACGCTTCAACCTAGAAGAACAAAATTTCGTGAGCCAAGTGGGATTTGTGTACTGATCATTACCACCAAGAATCATCAAATTTGGGTGAAAAAATATTTGCTGGTATTTCGAAATTCGTTATTTCTTAGAAGCTTGGCAACCCCTCTCAATGAAAGTGCTTTCCCACAGTCTGTGCCTACGGCTACTTGAAGAGGAAACAAACCATAGAGACAAATCTGAGACCTCCTTTATTTTGTCAAGTTTCAAAGAGCTACTACAAACCATGTTGGATTTAGAGTTCCAAATTCATCTATCTATATAGGAGAGAACAGAGAGAAACCTAAATATAAAAACTGCTTCTGTAGACGAACGCTTCAACCTAGAAGAACAAAATTTGGTGAGCCAAGTGGGATTTGTATACTGATCATTACCACCAAGTATCAACAAGATTGTGTGAAATAATATTTGCTGGTATGTGGATACTCGTTATTTCGTAGAAGCTTGGCAACCCATCTCAATGAAAGTGCTTTCCACAGTCTGTGCCAAGGGCTACTTGAAGAGGAAACAAACCATAGAGACAAAACTGAGAACTCCTTTATTTTGTCAAGTTTCAAAGAGCTACTACAAACCATTTTGGATTTAGAGTTCCAAATTCATCTTTCTATATAGGAGAGAACAGAGGGAAACCTAAATATAAAAACTGCTACTGTAGACGAACGCTTCAACCAAGAAGAACAAAATTTGGTGAGCCAAGTGGGATTTGTGTACTGATCATTAGCTCCAAGTATCATCAAGATTGGGTGAAAAAATATTTGCTGGTATTTCGGAAACTCGTTATTTCTTAGAAACTTGGCAACCCCTCTCAATGAAAGTGCTATTCCACAGTCTGTGCCTAGGGCTACTTTAAGAGGAAACAAACCATAGAGGCAAATCTGAGAACTTTTTTTTTTTGTCAAGTTTCAAAGAGCTACTACAAAACATGTTGGATTTAGAGTTCCAAATTCATCTATCTATATATGAGAGAACAAAGGGAAACCTAAATATAAAAACTGCTCCTGTAGACGAAAGCTTCAAACTAGAAGAACAAAATTTCGTGAGCCAAGTGGGATTTGTGTACTGATCATTACCACCAAGAATCATCAAATTTGGGCGAAAAAGTATTTGCTGGTATTTCAAAACTCGTTATTTCTTAGAAGCTTGGCAACCATTCTCAATGAAAGTGCTTTTCCACAGTCTGTGCCTAGGGCTACTTGAAGAGGAAACAAACCATAGAGACAAATCTGCGAACTCCTTTATTTTGTCAAGTTTCAAAGAGCTACTACAAACCCTGTTGGATTTAGAGTTCCAAATTCATCTATCTATATAGGAGAGAACAGAGAGAAACCTAAATATAAAAACTGCTACTGTAGACGAACGCTTCAACCTAGAAGAACAAAATTTGGTGAGCCAAGTGGGATTTGTGTACTGATCATTAGCTCCAAGTATCATCAAGATTGGGTGAAAAAATATTTGCTGGTATTTCGGAAACTCGTTATTTCTTAGAAGCTTGGCAACCCCTCTCAATGAAAGTGCTTTTCCAAAGTCTGTGCCTAGGGCTACTTGAAGAGGAAACAAACCATAGAGAAAAATCTGAGAACTCCTTTATTTTGTCAAGTTTCAAAGAGCTACTAAAAAACATGTTGGATTTAGAGTTCCAAATTCATCTATATATATAGGAGAGAACCGAGGGAAACTTAAATATAAAAACTGCTACTGTAGACGAATGCTTCAACCTAGAAGAACAAAATTTCGTGAGCCAAGTGGGATTTGTGTACTGATCATTACCACCAAGAATCATCAAATTTGGGTGAAAAAATATTTGCTGGTATTTCGAAACTCGTTATTTCGTAGAAGCTTGACAACCCCTCTCAATGAAAGTGCTTTCCCACAGTCTGTGCCTACGGCTACTTGAAGAGGAAACAAACCATAGAGACAAATCTGAGACCTCCTTTATTTTGTCAAGTTTCAAAGAGCTACTACAAACCATGTTGGATTTAGAGTTCCAAATTCATCTATCTATATAGGAGAGAACAGAGGGAAACCTAAATATAAAAACTGCTACTGTCGACGAACGCTTCAACCTAGAAGAACAATATTTGGTGAGCCAAGTCGGATTTGTGTACTGATCATTAGCTCCAAGTATCATCAAGATTGGGTGAAAAAATATTTGCTGGTATTTCGGAAACTCGTAATTTCTTAGAAGCTTGGCAACCCCTCTCAATGAAAGTGCTTTTCCACAGTCTGTGCCTAGGGCTACTTGAAGACGAAACAAACCATAGAGACAAATCTGAGAACTCCTTTATTTTGTCAAGTTTCAAAGAGCTACTACAAACCATGTTGGCTTTAGAATTCCAAATTCATCTATCTATATAGGAGAGAACCGAGGGAAACTTAAATATAAAAACTGCTACTGTAGACGAACGCTTCAACCTAGAAGAACAAAATTTTTAAGCCAAGTGGGATTTGTGTACTGATCATTACCACCAAGTATCATCAAGATTGGGTGAAAAAATATTTGCTGGTATTTCGGAAACTCGTTATTTCTTAGAAGCTTGGCAACCCCTCTCAATGAAAGTGCTATTCCACAGTCTATGCCTAGGGCTACTTTAAGAGGAAACAAACCATAGAAGCAAATCTGAGAACTCCTTTATTTTGTCAAGTTTCAAAGAGCTACTACAAAACATGTTGGATTTAGAGTTCCAAATTCATCTATCTATATATGAGAGAACAAAGGGAAACCTAAATATAAAAACTGCTACTGTAGACGAAAGCTTCAAACTAGAAGAACAAAATTTCGTGAGCCAAGTGGGATTTGTGTACTGATCATTACCACCAAGAATCATCAAATTTGGGTGAAAAAATATTTGCTGGTATTTCGAAATTCGTTATTTCTTAGAAGCTTGGCCACCCCTCTCAATGAAAGTGCATTCCCACAGTCTGTGCCTACGGCTACTTGAAGAGGAAACAAACCATAGAGACAAATCTGAGACCTCCTTTATTTTGTCAAGTTTCAAAGAGCTACTACAAACCCTGTTGGATTTAGAGTTCCAAATTCATCTATCTATATAGGAGAGAACAGAGAGAAACCTAAATATAAAAACTGCTACTGTAGACGAACGCTTCAACCTAGAAGAACAAAATTTGGTGAGCCAAGTGGGATTTGTATACTGATCATTACCACCAAGTATCAACAAGATTGTGTGAAATAATATTTGCTGGTATTTGGATACTCGTTATTTCTTAGAAGCTTGGCAACCCATCTCAATGAAAGTGCTTTCCACAGTCTGTGCCTAGGGCTACTTGAAGAGGAAACAAACCATAGAGACAAAACTGAGAACTCCTTTATTTTGTCAAGTTTCAAAGAGCTACTACAAACCATGTTGGATTTAGAGTTCCAAATTCATCTTTCTATATAGGAGAGAACAGAGGGAAACCTAAATATAAAAACTGCTACTGTAGACGAACGCTTCAACCATGAAGAACAAAATTTGGTGAGCCAAGTGGGATTTGTGTACTGATCATTAGCTCCAAGTATCATCAAGATTTGGTGAAAAAATATTTGCTGGTATTTTGGAAACTCGTTATTTCTTAGAAGCTTGGCAACCCCTCTAAATGAAAGTTCTTTTCCAAAGTCTGTGCCTAGGGCTACTTGAAGAGGAAACAAACCATAGAGAAGAATCGGAGAACTCCTTTATTTTGTCAAGTTTCAAAGAGCTACTACAAACCATGTTGGATTTAGAGTTCCAAATTCATCTATCTATATAGGAGAGAACCGAGGGAAACTTAAATATAAAAACTACTACTGTAGACGAACGCTTCAACCAAGAAGAAGAAAATTTCGTGAGCCAAGTGGGATTTGTGTACTGATCATTACCACCAAGAATCATCAAATTTGGGTGAAAAAATATTTGCTGGTATTTCGGAAACTCGTTATTTCTTAGAAGCTTGGCAACCCCTCTCAATGAAAGTGCTTTTCCACAGTCTGTGCCTAGGACTACTTGAAGAGGAAACAAACCATAGAGGCAAATCAGAGAACTCCTTTATTTTGTCAAGTTTCAAAGAGCTACTACAAACCATGTTGGATTTAGAGTTCCAAATTCATCTATCTATATAGGAGACAACAGAGGGAAACTTAAATATATAAACTGCTACTGTAGACAAACGCTTCAACCTAGAAGAACAAAATTTGGTAAGCCAAGTGGGATTTGTGTACTGATCATTACCAACAAGTATCATCAAGATTGGGTGAAAAAATATTTGCTGGTATTTCGGAAACTCGTTATTTCTTAGAAGCTTGGCAACCCCTCTCAATGAAAGTGCTATTCCACAGTCTGTGCCTAGGGCTACTTTAAGAGGAAACAAACCATAGAGGCAAATCTGAGAACTCCTTTATTTTGTCAAGTTTCAAAGAGCTACTACAAAACATGTTGGATTTAGAGTTCCAAATTCATCTATCTATATATGAGAGAACAAAGGGAAACCTAAATATAAAAACTGCTACTGTAGACGAAAGCTTCAAACTAGAAGAACAAAATTTCGTGAGCCAAGTGGGATTTGTGTACGGATCATTACCACCAAGAATCATCAAATTTGGGTGAAAAAATATTTGCTGGTATTTCGAAACTCGTTATTTCTTAGAAGCTTGGCAACCCCTCTCAATTAAAGTGCTTTTCCACAGTCTGTGCCTAGGGCTACTTGAAGAGGAAACAAACCATAGAGACAAATCTGAGACCTCCTTTATTTTGTCAAGTTTCAAAGAGCTACTGCAAACCCTGTTGGATTTAGAGTTCCAAATTCATCTATCTATATAGGAGAGAACAGAGAGAAACCTAAATATAAAAACTGCTACTGTAGACGAACGCTTCAACCTAGAAGAACAAAATTTGGTGAGCCAAGTGGGATTTGTGTACTGATCTTTACCACCAAGTATCAACAAGATTGTGTGAAAAAATATTTGCTGGTATTTCGGAAACTCGTTATTTCTTAGAAGCTTGGCAACCCATCTCAATGAAAGTGCTTTCCACAGTCTGTGCCTAGGGCTACTTGAAGAGGAAACAAACCATAGAGACAAAACTGAGAACTCCTTTATTTTGTCAAGTTTCAAAGAGCTACTACAAACCATGTTGGATTTAGAGTTCCAAATTCGTCTATGTATATAGGAGAGAACAGAGAGAAACTAAATATAAAAACTGCTACTGTAGACGAACGCTTCAACCTAGAAGAACAAAATTTCGTGAGCCAAGTGGGATTTGTGTACTGATCATTACCACCAAGAATCATTAAATTTGGGTGAAAAAATATTTGCTGGTATTTCGAAACTCGTTATTTCTTAGAAGCTTGGCAACCCCTCTCAATGAAAGTGCTTTCACAGAGTCTGTGCCTAGGGCTACTTGAAGAGGAAACAAACCATAGAGACAAATCTGAGACCTCCTTTATTTTGTCAAGTTTCAAAGAGCTACTACAAACCATGTTGGATTTAGAGTTCCAAATTAATCTATCTATATAGGAGAGAACAGAGAGAAACCTAAATATAAAAACTGCTACTGTAGACGAACGCTTCAACCTAGAAGAACAAAATTTGGTGAGCCAAGTGGGATTTGTGTACTGATCATGAGCTCCAAGTATCATCAATATTGGGTGAAAAAATATTTGCTGGTATTTCGGAAACTCGTTATTTCTAAGAAGCTTGGCAACCCCTCTCAATGAAAGTGCTTTTCCAAAGTCTGTGCCTAGGGCTACTTGAAGAGGAAACAAACCATAGAGAAAAATCAGAGAACTCCTTTATTTTGTCAAGTTTCAAAGAGCTACTACAAACTATGTTGGATTTAGAGTTCCAAATTCATCTATCTATATAGGAGAGAACCGAGGGAAACTTAAATATAAAAACTGCTACTGTAGACGAACGCTTCTACCTAGAAGAACAAAATTTCGTGAGCCAAGTGGGATTTGTGTACTGATCATTACCACCAAGAATCATCAAATTTGGGTGAAAAAATATTTGCTAGTATTTCGAAACTCGTTATTTCTTAGAAGCTTTGCAACCCCTCTCAATGAAAGTGCTTTCCCACAGTCTGTGCCTAAGGCTACTTGAAGAGGAAACAAACCATAGAGACAAATCTGAGACCTCCTTTATTTTGTCAAGTTTCAAAGAGCTACTACAAACCATGTTGGATTTAGAGTTCCAAATTCATCTATCTATATAGGAGAGAACAGAGAGAAACCTAAATATAAAAACTGCTACTGTAGACGAACGCTTCAACCTAGAAGAACAAAATTTGGTGAGCCAAGTGGGATTTGTATACTGATCATTACCACCAAGTATCAACAAGATTGTGTGAAATAATATTTGCTGGTATTTCGGAAACTCGTAATTTCTTAGAAGCTTGGCAACCCATCTCAATGAAAGTGCTTTCCACAGTCTGTGCCTAGGGCTACTTGAGGAGGAAACAAACCATAGAGACAAATCTGAGAACTCCTTTATTTTGTCAAGTTTCAAAGAGCTACTACAAACCATGTTGGATTTAGAGTTCCAAATTCATCTATCTATATAGGAGAGAACCGAGGGAAACTTAAATATAAAAACTGCTACTGTAGACGAACGCTTCAACCAAGAAGAACAAAATTTCGTGAGCCAAGTGGGATTTGTGTACTGATCATTACCACCAAGAATCATCAAATTTGGGTGAAAAAATATTTGCTGGTATTTCGGAAACTCGTTATTTCTTAGAAGCTTGGCAACCCCTCTCAATGAAAGTGCTTTTCCACAGTCTGTGCCTAGGGCTACTTGAAGAGGAAACAAACCATAGAGGCAAATCTGAGAACTCCTTTATTTTGTCAAGTTTCAAAGAGCTACTACAAACCATGTTGGATTTAGAGTTCCAAATTCATCTATGTATATAGGAGAGAACCGAGGGAAACTTAAATATATAAACTGCTACTATAGACGAACGCTTCAACCTAGAAGAACAAAATTTGGTAAGCCAAGTGGGATTTGTGTACTAATCATTACCACCAAGTATCATCAAGATTGGGTGAAAAAATATTTGCTGGTATTTCGGAAACTCGTTATTTCTTAGAAGCTTGGCAACCCCTCTCAATGAAAGTGCTATTCCACAGTCTGTGCCTAGGGCTACTTTAAGAGGAAACAAACCATAGAGGCAAATCTGAGAACTCCTTTATTTTGTCAAGTTTCAAAGAGCTACTACAAAACATGTTGGATTTAGAGTTCCAAATTCATCTATCTATATATGAGAGAACAAAGGGAAACCTAAATATAAAAACTGCTACTGTAGACGAAAGCTTCAAACTAGAAGAACAAAATTTCGTGAGCCAAGTGGGATTTGTGTACGGATCATTACCACCAAGAATCATCAAATTTGGGTGAAAAAATATTTGCTGGTATTTCGAAACTCGTTATTTCTTAGAAGCTTGGCAACCCCTCTCAATTAAAGTGCTTTTCCACAGTCTGTGCCTAGGGCTACTTGAAGAGGAAACAAACCATAGAGACAAATCTGAGACCTCCTTTATTTTGTCAAGTTTCAAAGAGCTACTGCAAACCCTGTTGGATTTAGAGTTCCAAATTCATCTATCTATATAGGAGAGAACAGAGAGAAACCTAAATATAAAAACTGCTACTGTAGACGAACGCTTCAACCTAGAAGAACAAAATTTGGTGAGCCAAGTGGGATTTGTGTACTGATCTTTACCACCAAGTATCAACAAGATTGTGTGAAAAAATATTTGCTGGTATTTCGGAAACTCGTTATTTCTTAGAAGCTTGGCAACCCATCTCAATGAAAGTGCTTTCCACAGTCTGTGCCTAGGGCTACTTGAAGAGGAAACAAACCATAGAGACAAAACTGAGAACTCCTTTATTTTGTCAAGTTTCAAAGAGCTACTACAAACCATGTTGGATTTAGAGTTCCAAATTCGTCTATGTATATAGGAGAGAACAGAGAGAAACTAAATATAAAAACTGCTACTGTAGACGAACGCTTCAACCTAGAAGAACAAAATTTCGTGAGCCAAGTGGGATTTGTGTACTGATCATTACCACCAAGAATCATTAAATTTGGGTGAAAAAATATTTGCTGGTATTTCGAAACTCGTTATTTCTTAGAAGCTTGGCAACCCCTCTCAATGAAAGTGCTTTCACAGAGTCTGTGCCTAGGGCTACTTGAAGAGGAAACAAACCATAGAGACAAATCTGAGACCTCCTTTATTTTGTCAAGTTTCAAAGAGCTACTACAAACCATGTTGGATTTAGAGTTCCAAATTAATCTATCTATATAGGAGAGAACAGAGAGAAACCTAAATATAAAAACTGCTACTGTAGACGAACGCTTCAACCTAGAAGAACAAAATTTGGTGAGCCAAGTGGGATTTGTGTACTGATCATGAGCTCCAAGTATCATCAATATTGGGTGAAAAAATATTTGCTGGTATTTCGGAAACTCGTTATTTCTAAGAAGCTTGGCAACCCCTCTCAATGAAAGTGCTTTTCCAAAGTCTGTGCCTAGGGCTACTTGAAGAGGAAACAAACCATAGAGAAAAATCAGAGAACTCCTTTATTTTGTCAAGTTTCAAAGAGCTACTACAAACTATGTTGGATTTAGAGTTCCAAATTCATCTATCTATATAGGAGAGAACCGAGGGAAACTTAAATATAAAAACTGCTACTGTAGACGAACGCTTCTACCTAGAAGAACAAAATTTCGTGAGCCAAGTGGGATTTGTGTACTGATCATTACCACCAAGAATCATCAAATTTGGGTGAAAAAATATTTGCTAGTATTTCGAAACTCGTTATTTCTTAGAAGCTTTGCAACCCCTCTCAATGAAAGTGCTTTCCCACAGTCTGTGCCTAAGGCTACTTGAAGAGGAAACAAACCATAGAGACAAATCTGAGACCTCCTTTATTTTGTCAAGTTTCAAAGAGCTACTACAAACCATGTTGGATTTAGAGTTCCAAATTCATCTATCTATATAGGAGAGAACAGAGAGAAACCTAAATATAAAAACTGCTACTGTAGACGAACGCTTCAACCTAGAAGAACAAAATTTGGTGAGCCAAGTGGGATTTGTATACTGATCATTACCACCAAGTATCAACAAGATTGTGTGAAATAATATTTGCTGGTATTTCGGAAACTCGTAATTTCTTAGAAGCTTGGCAACCCATCTCAATGAAAGTGCTTTCCACAGTCTGTGCCTAGGGCTACTTGAGGAGGAAACAAACCATAGAGACAAATCTGAGAACTCCTTTATTTTGTCAAGTTTCAAAGAGCTACTACAAACCATGTTGGATTTAGAGTTCCAAATTCATCTATCTATATAGGAGAGAACCGAGGGAAACTTAAATATAAAAACTGCTACTGTAGACGAACGCTTCAACCAAGAAGAACAAAATTTCGTGAGCCAAGTGGGATTTGTGTACTGATCATTACCACCAAGAATCATCAAATTTGGGTGAAAAAATATTTGCTGGTATTTCGGAAACTCGTTATTTCTTAGAAGCTTGGCAACCCCTCTCAATGAAAGTGCTTTTCCACAGTCTGTGCCTAGGGCTACTTGAAGAGGAAACAAACCATAGAGGCAAATCTGAGAACTCCTTTATTTTGTCAAGTTTCAAAGAGCTACTACAAACCATGTTGGATTTAGAGTTCCAAATTCATCTATGTATATAGGAGAGAACCGAGGGAAACTTAAATATATAAACTGCTACTATAGACGAACGCTTCAACCTAGAAGAACAAAATTTGGTAAGCCAAGTGGGATTTGTGTACTAATCATTACCACCAAGTATCATCAAGATTGGGTGAAAAAATATTTGCTGGTATTTCGGAAACTCGTTATTTCTTAGAAGCTTGGCAACCCCTCTCAATGAAAGTGCTATTCCACAGTCTGTGCCTAGGGCTACTTTAAGAGGAAACAAACCATAGAGGCAAATCTGAGAACTCCTTTATTTTGTCAAGTTTCAAAGAGCTACTACAAAACATGTTGGATTTAGAGTTCCAAATTCATCTATCTATATATGAGAGAACAAAGGGAAACCTAAATATAAAAACTGCTACTGTAGACGAAAGCTTCATACTAGAAGAACAAAATTTCGTGAGCCAAGTGGGATTTGTGTACGGATCATTACCACCAAGAATCATCAAATTTGGGTGAAAAAATATTTGCTGGTATTTCGAAACTCGTTATTTCTTAGAAGCTTGGCAACCCCTCTCAATTAAAGTGCTTTTCCACAGTCTGTGCCTAGGGCTACTTGAAGAGGAAACAAACCATAGAGACAAATCTGAGACCTCCTTTTTTTTGTCAAGTTTCAAAGAGCTACTGCAAACCCTGTTGGATTTAGAGTTCCAAATTCATCTATCTATATAGGAGAGAACAGAGAGAAACCTAAATATAAAAACTGCTACTGTAGACGAACGCTTCAACCTAGAAGAACAAAATTTGGTGAACCAAGTGGGATTTGTGTACTGATCATTACCACCAAGTGTCAACAAGATTGTGTGAAAAATATTTGCTGGTATTTCAGAAAATCGTTATTTCTTAGAAGCTTGGCAACCCATCTCAATGAAAGTGCTTTCCACAGTCTGTGCCTAGGGCTACTTGAAAAGGAAATAAACCATAGAGACAAAACTGAGAACTCCTTTATTTTCTCAAGTTTCAAAGAGCTACTACAAACCATGTTGGATTTAGAGTTCCAAATTCATCATCTATATAGGAGAGAAGAGAGAGAAACCTAAATATAAAAACTGCTACTGTAGACGAACGCTTCAACCTAGAAGAACAAAATTTGGTGAGCCAAGTGGGATTTGTGTACTGATCATGAGCTCCAAGTATCAACAAGATTGTGTGAAATAATATTTGCTGGTATTTCGGAAACTCGTTATTTCTTAGAAGCTTGGCAACCCATCTCAATGAAAGTGCTTTCCACAGTCTGTGCCTAGGGCTACTTGAAGAGGAAACAAACCATAGAGACAAAACTGAGAACTCCTTTATTTTGTCAAGTTTCAAAGAGCTACTACATACCATGTTGGATTTAGAGTTCCAAATTCATCTTTCTATATAGGAGAGAACAGAGGGAAACCAAAATATAAAAACTGCTACTGTAGACGAACGCTTCAACCAAGAAGAACAATATTTGGTGAGCCAAGTGGGATTTGTGTACTGATCATGAGCTCCAAGTATCATCAAGATTGGGTGAAAAAATATTTGCTGGTATTTCGGAAACTCGTTATTTCTTAGAAGCTTGGCAACCCCTCTCAATGAAAGTGCTTTTCCAAAGTCTGTGCCTAGGGCTACTTGAAGAGGAAACAAACCATAGAGAAAAATCGGAGAACTCCTTTATTTTGTCAAGTTTCAAAGAGCTACTACAAACCATGTTGGATTTAGAGTTCCAAATTCATCTATCTGTATAGGAGAGAACAGAGGGAAACCTAAATATAAAAACTGCTACTGTACACGAACGCTTCAACCTAGAAGAACTAAATTTGGTGAGGCAAGTGGGATATGTGTACTGATCATTAGCAACAAGTATCATCAATATTGGGTGAAAAAATATTTGCTGGTATTTCGGAAACTCGTTATTTCTTAGAAGCTTGGCAACCCCTCTCAATGAAAGTGCTTTTCCACAGTCTGTGCCTAAGGCTACTTGAAGAGGAAACAAACCATAGAGGCAAATCTGAGAACTCCTTTATTTTGTCAAGTTTCAAAGAGCTACTACAAACCATGTTGGATTTAGAGTTCCAAATTCATCTATCTATATAGGAGAGAACCGAGAGAAACTTAAATATATAAACTGCTACTGTAGACGAACGCTTCAACCTAGAAGAACAAAATTTGGTAAGCCAAGTGGGATTTGTGTACTGATCATTACCACCAAGTATCATCAAGATTGTGTGAAAAAATACTTGCTGGTATTTCGGAAATTCGTTATTTCTTAGAAGCTTGGCAACCCCTCTCAATGAAAGTGCTATTCCACAGTCTGTGCCTAGGGCTACTTTAAGAGGAAACAAACCATAGAGGCAAATCTGAGAACTCCTTTATTTTGTCAAGTTTCAAAGAGATACTACAAAACATGTTGGATTTAGAGTTCCAAATTCATCTATCTATATATGAGAGAACAAAGGGAAACCTAAATATAAAAACTGCTACTGTAGACGAAAGCTTCAAACTAGAAGAACAAAATTTCGTGAGCCAAGTGGGATTTGTGTACGGATCATTACCACCAAGAATCATCAAATTTGGGTTAAAAAATATTTGCTGGTATTTCGAACTCGTTATTTCTTAGAAGCTTGGCAACCCCTCTCAAAGAAGTGCTTTTCCACAGTCTGTGCCTAGGGCTACTTAAAGAGGAAACAAACCATAGAGACAAATCTGAGACCTCCTTTATTTTATCAAGTTTCAAAGAGCTACTGCAAACCCTGTTGGATTTAGAGTTCCAAATTCATCTATCTATATAGGCGAGAACAGAGAGAAACCTAAATATAAAAACTGCTACTGTAGACGAACGCTTCAACCTAGAAGAACAAAATTTGGTGAGCCAAGTGGGATTTGTGTACTGATCTTTACCACCAAGTATCAACAAGATTGTGTGAAAAAATATTTGCTGGTATTTCGGAAACTCGTTATTTCTTAGAAGCTTGGCAACCCATCTCAATGAAAGTGATTTCCACAGTCTGTGCCTAGGGCTACTTGAAGAGGAAACAAACCATAGAGACAAAACTGAGAACTCCTTTATTTTGTCAAGTTTCAAAGAGCTACTACAAACCATGTTGGATTTAGAGTTCCAAATTCGTCTATGTATATAGGAGAGAACAGAGAGAAACTAAATATAAAAACTGCTACTGTAGACGAACGCTTCAACCTAGAAGAACAAAATTTCGTGAGCCAAGTGGGATTTGTGTACTGATCATTACCACCAAGAATCATTAAATTTGGGTGAAAAAATATTTGCTGGTATTTCGAAACTCGTTATTTCTTAGAAGCTTGGCAACCCCTCTCAATGAAAGTGCTTTCACAGAGTCTGTGCCTAGGGCTACTTGAAGAGGAAACAAACCATAGAGACAAATCTGAGACCTCCTTTATTTTGTCAAGTTTCAAAGAGCTACTACAAACCATGTTGGATTTAGAGTTCCAAATTAATCTATCTATATAGGAGAGAACAGAGAGAAACCTAAATATAAAAACTGCTACTGTAGACGAACGCTTCAACCTAGAAGAACAAAATTTGGTGAGCCAAGTGGGATTTGTGTACTGATCATGAGCTCCAAGTATCATCAATATTGGGTGAAAAAATATTTGCTGGTATTTCGGAAACTCGTTATTTCTAAGAAGCTTGGCAACCCCTCTCAATGAAAGTGCTTTTCCAAAGTCTGTGCCTAGGGCTACTTGAAGAGGAAACAAACCATAGAGAAAAATCAGAGAACTCCTTTATTTTGTCAAGTTTCAAAGAGCTACTACAAACTATGTTGGATTTAGAGTTCCAAATTCATCTATCTATATAGGAGAGAACCGAGGGAAACTTAAATATAAAAACTGCTACTGTAGACGAACGCTTCTACCTAGAAGAACAAAATTTCGTGAGCCAAGTGGGATTTGTGTACTGATCATTACCACCAAGAATCATCAAATTTGGGTGAAAAAATATTTGCTAGTATTTCGAAACTCGTTATTTCTTAGAAGCTTTGCAACCCCTCTCAATGAAAGTGCTTTCCCACAGTCTGTGCCTAAGGCTACTTGAAGAGGAAACAAACCATAGAGACAAATCTGAGACCTCCTTTATTTTGTCAAGTTTCAAAGAGCTACTACAAACCATGTTGGATTTAGAGTTCCAAATTCATCTATCTATATAGGAGAGAACAGAGGGAAACCTAAATATAAAAACTGCTACTGTAGACGAACGCTTCAACCTAGAAGAACAAAATTTGGTGAGCCAAGTGGGATTTGTATACTGATCATTACCACCAAGTATCAACAAGATTGTGTGAAATAATATTTGCTGGTATTTCGGAAACTCGTAATTTCTTAGAAGCTTGGCAACCCATCTCAATGAAAGTGCTTTCCACAGTCTGTGCCTAGGGCTACTTGAGGAGGAAACAAACCATAGAGACAAATCTGAGAACTCCTTTATTTTGTCAAGTTTCAAAGAGCTACTACAAACCATGTTGGATTTAGAGTTCCAAATTCATCTATCTATATAGGAGAGAACCGAGGGAAACTTAAATATAAAAACTGCTACTGTAGACGAACGCTTCAACCAAGAAGAACAAAATTTCGTGAGCCAAGTGGGATTTGTGTACTGATCATTACCACCAAGAATCATCAAATTTGGGTGAAAAAATATTTGCTGGTAT
This sequence comes from Callospermophilus lateralis, assembly GCF_048772815.1. Lineage (NCBI taxonomy): Eukaryota > Metazoa > Chordata > Mammalia > Rodentia > Sciuridae > Callospermophilus > Callospermophilus lateralis. The sequence continues at coordinate 20,891 of NW_027517609.1, forward strand.
TTCGGAAACTCGTTATTTCTTAGAAGCTTGGCAACCCCTCTCAATGAAAGTGCTTTTCCACAGTCTGTGCCTAGGGCTACTTGAAGAGGAAACAAACCATAGAGGCAAATCTGAGAACTCCTTTATTTTGTCAAGTTTCAAAGAGCTACTACAAACCATGTTGGATTTAGAGTTCCAAATTCATCTATGTATATAGGAGAGAACCGAGGGAAACTTAAATATATAAACTGCTACTATAGACGAACGCTTCAACCTAGAAGAACAAAATTTGGTAAGCCAAGTGGGATTTGTGTACTAATCATTACCACCAAGTATCATCAAGATTGGGTGAAAAAATATTTGCTGGTATTTCGGAAACTCGTTATTTCTTAGAAGCTTGGCAACCCCTCTCAATGAAAGTGCTATTCCACAGTCTGTGCCTAGGGCTACTTTAAGAGGGAACAAACCATAGAGGCAAATCTGAGAACTCCTTTATTTTGTCAAGTTTCAAAGAGCTACTACAAAACATGTTGGATTTAGAGTTCCAAATTCATCTATCTATATATGAGAGAACAAAGGGAAACCTAAATATAAAAACTGCTACTGTAGACGAAAGCTTCATACTAGAAGAACAAAATTTCGTGAGCCAAGTGGGATTTGTGTACGGATCATTACCACCAAGAATCATCAAATTTGGGTGAAAAAATATTTGCTGGTATTTCGAAACTCGTTATTTCTTAGAAGCTTGGCAACCCCTCTCAATTAAAGTGCTTTTCCACAGTCTGTGCCTAGGGCTACTTGAAGAGGAAACAAACCATAGAGACAAATCTGAGACCTCCTTTTTTTTGTCAAGTTTCAAAGAGCTACTGCAAACCCTGTTGGATTTAGAGTTCCAAATTCATCTATCTATATAGGAGAGAACAGAGAGAAACCTAAATATAAAAACTGCTACTGTAGACGAACGCTTCAACCTAGAAGAACAAAATTTGGTGAACCAAGTGGGATTTGTGTACTGATCATTACCACCAAGTATCAACAAGATTGTGTGAAAAATATTTGCTGGTATTTCAGAAAATCGTTATTTCTTAGAAGCTTGGCAACCCATCTCAATGAAAGTGCTTTCCACAGTCTGTGCCTAGGGCTACTTGAAAAGGAAATAAACCATAGAGACAAAACTGAGAACTCCTTTATTTTCTCAAGTTTCAAAGAGCTACTACAAACCATGTTGGATTTAGAGTTCCAAATTCATCATCTATATAGGAGAGAAGAGAGAGAAACCTAAATATAAAAACTGCTACTGTAGACGAACGCTTCAACCTAGAAGAACAAAATTTGGTGAGCCAAGTGGGATTTGTGTACTGATCATGAGCTCCAAGTATCAACAAGATTGTGTGAAATAATATTTGCTGGTATTTCGGAAACTCGTTATTTCTTAGAAGCTTGGCAACCCATCTCAATGAAAGTGCTTTCCACAGTCTGTGCCTAGGGCTACTTGAAGAGGAAACAAACCATAGAGACAAAACTGAGAACTCCTTTATTTTGTCAAGTTTCAAAGAGCTACTACATACCATGTTGGATTTAGAGTTCCAAATTCATCTTTCTATATAGGAGAGAACAGAGGGAAACCAAAATATAAAAACTGCTACTGTAGACGAACGCTTCAACCAAGAAGAACAATATTTGGTGAGCCAAGTGGGATTTGTGTACTGATCATGAGCTCCAAGTATCATCAAGATTGGGTGAAAAAATATTTGCTGGTATTTCGGAAACTCGTTATTTCTTAGAAGCTTGGCAACCCCTCTCAATGAAAGTGCTTTTCCAAAGTCTGTGCCTAGGGCTACTTGAAGAGGAAACAAACCATAGAGAAAAATCGGAGAACTCCTTTATTTTGTCAAGTTTCAAAGAGCTACTACAAACCATGTTGGATTTAGAGTTCCAAATTCATCTATCTGTATAGGAGAGAACAGAGGGAAACCTAAATATAAAAACTGCTACTGTACACGAACGCTTCAACCTAGAAGAACTAAATTTGGTGAGGCAAGTGGGATATGTGTACTGATCATTAGCAACAAGTATCATCAATATTGGGTGAAAAAATATTTGCTGGTATTTCGGAAACTCGTTATTTCTTAGAAGCTTGGCAACCCCTCTCAATGAAAGTGCTTTTCCACAGTCTGTGCCTAAGGCTACTTGAAGAGGAAACAAACCATAGAGGCAAATCTGAGAACTCCTTTATTTTGTCAAGTTTCAAAGAGCTACTACAAACCATGTTGGATTTAGAGTTCCAAATTCATCTATCTATATAGGAGAGAACCGAGAGAAACTTAAATATATAAACTGCTACTGTAGACGAACGCTTCAACCTAGAAGAACAAAATTTGGTAAGCCAAGTGGGATTTGTGTACTGATCATTACCACCAAGTATCATCAAGATTGTGTGAAAAAATACTTGCTGGTATTTCGGAAATTCGTTATTTCTTAGAAGCTTGGCAACCCCTCTCAATGAAAGTGCTATTCCACAGTCTGTGCCTAGGGCTACTTTAAGAGGAAACAAACCATAGAGGCAAATCTGAGAACTCCTTTATTTTGTCAAGTTTCAAAGAGATACTACAAAACATGTTGGATTTAGAGTTCCAAATTCATCTATCTATATATGAGAGAACAAAGGGAAACCTAAATATAAAAACTGCTACTGTAGACGAAAGCTTCAAACTAGAAGAACAAAATTTCGTGAGCCAAGTGGGATTTGTGTACGGATCATTACCACCAAGAATCATCAAATTTGGGTTAAAAAATATTTGCTGGTATTTCGAAACTCGTTATTTCTTAGAAGCTTGGCAACCCCTCTCAAAGAAGTGCTTTTCCACAGTCTGTGCCTAGGGCTACTTGAAGAGGAAACAAACCATAGAGACAAATCTGAGACCTCCTTTATTTTATCAAGTTTCAAAGAGCTACTGCAAACCCTGTTGGATTTAGAGTTCCAAATTCATCTATCTATATAGGCGAGAACAGAGAGAAACCTAAATATAAAAACTGCTACTGTAGACGAACGCTTCAACCTAGAAGAACAAAATTTGGTGAGCCAAGTGGGATTTGTGTACTGATCTTTACCACCAAGTATCAACAAGATTGTGTGAAAAAATATTTGCTGGTATTTCGGAAACTCGTTATTTCTTAGAAGCTTGGCAACCCATCTCAATGAAAGTGATTTCCACAGTCTGTGCCTAGGGCTACTTGAAGAGGAAACAAACCATAGAGACAAAACTGAGAACTCCTTTATTTTGTCAAGTTTCAAAGAGCTACTACAAACCATGTTGGATTTAGAGTTCCAAATTCATCTATCTATATAGGAGAGAACAGAGAGAAACCTAAATATAAAAACTGCTACTGTAGACGAACGCTTCAACCTAGAAGAACAAAATTTCGTGAGCCAAGTGGGATTTGTGTACTGATCATTACCACCAAGAATCATCAAATTTGGGTGAAAAAATATTTGCTGGTATTTCGAAACTCGTTATTTCTTAGAAGCTTGGCAACCCCTCTCAATTCAAGTGCTTTTCCACAGTCTGTGCCTAGGGCTACTTGAAGATGAAACAAACCATAGAGACAAATCTGAGACCTCCTTTATTTTGTCAAGTTTCAAAGAGCTACTGCAAACCCTGTTGGATTTAGAGTTCCAAATTCATCTATCTATATAGGAGAGAACAGAGAGAAACCTAAATATAAAAACTGCTACTGTAGACGAACGCTTCAACCTAGAAGAACAAAATTTGGTGAGCCAAGTGGGATTTGTGTACTGATCATGAGCTCCAAGTATCATCAAGATTGGGTGAAAAAATATTTGCTGGTATTTCGGAAACTCGTTATTTCTTAGAAGCTTGGCAACCCCTCTCAATGAAAATGCTTTTCCAAAGTCTGTGCCTAGGGCTACTTGAAGAGGAAACAAACCATAGAGAAAAATTGGAGAACTCCTTTATTTTGTCAAGTTTCAAAGAGCTACTACAAACCATGTTGGATTTAGAGTTCCAAATTCATCTATCTGTATAGGAGAGAACAGAGTGAAACCTAAATATAAAAACTGCTACTGTACACGAACGCTTCAACCTAGAAGAACTAAATTTGGTAAGCCAAGTGGGATATGTGTAATGATCATTAGCAACAAGTATCATCAATATTGGGTGAAAAAATATTTGCTGGTGTTTCGGAAACTCGTTATTTCTGAGAAGCTTTGCAACCCCTCTCAATGAAAGTGCTATTCCACAGTCTGTGCCTAGGGCTACTTTAAGAGGAAACAAACCATAGAGGCAAATCTGAGAACTCCTTTATTTTGTCAAGTTTCAAAGAGCTACTACAAAACATGTTGGATTTAGAGTTCCAAATTCATCTATCTATATATGAGAGAACAAAGGGAAACCTAAATATAAAAACTGCTACTGTAGACGAAAGCTTCAAACTAGAAGAACAAAATTTCGTGAGCCAAGTGGGATTTGTGTACTGATCATTACCACCAAGAATCATCAAATTTTGGTGAAAAAATATTTGCTGGTATTTCGAAACTCGTTATTTCTTAGAAGCTTGGCAACCCCTCTCAATTAAAGTGCTTTTCCACAGTCTGTGCCTAGGGCTACTTGAAGAGGAAACAAACCATAGAGAAAAATCGGAGAACTCCTTTATTTTGTCAAGTTTCAAAGAGCTACTACAAACCATGTTGGATTTAGAGTTCCAAATTCATCTATCTATATAGGAGAGAACAGAGAGAAACCTAAATATAAAAACTGCTACGGTAGACGAACGCTTCAACCAAGAAGAACAAAATTTGGTGAGCCAAGTGGGATTTGTGTACTGATCATGAGCTCCAAGTATCATCAAGATTGGGTGAAAAAATATTTGCTGGTATTTCGGAAACTCGTTATTTCTTAGAAGCTTGGCAACCCCTCTCAATGAAAGTGCTTTTCCAAAGTCTGTGCCTAGGGCTACTTGAAGAGGAAACAAACCATAGAGAAAAATCGGAGAACTCCTTTATTTTGTCAAGTTTCAAAGAGCTACTACAAACCATGTTGGATTTAGAGTTCCAAATTCATCTATCTATATAGGAGAGAACAGAGAGAAACCTAAATATAAAAACTGCTACTGTAGACGAACGCTTCAACCTAGAAGAACAAAATTTCGAAGCCAAGTGGGATTTGTGTACTGATCATTACCACCAAGAATCATCAAATTTGGGTGAAAAAATATTTGCTGGTATTTCGAAACTCGTTATTTCTTAGAAGCTTGGCAACCCCTCTCAATGAAAGTGCTTTCCCACAGTCTGTGCCTACGGCTACTTGAAGAGGAAACAAACCATAGAGACAAATCTGAGACCTCCTTTATTTTGTCAAGTTTCAAAGAGCTACTACAAACCATGTTGAATTTAGAGTTCCAAATTCATCTATCAATATAGGAGAGAACAGAGAGAAACCTAAATATAAAAACTGCTACTGTAGACGAACGCTTCAACTTAGAAGAACAAAATTTGGTGAGCCAAGTGGGATTTGTGTACTGATCATGAGCTCCAAGTGAAAAAATATTTGCTGGTATTTCGGAAACTCGTTATTTCTTAGAAGCTTGGAAACCCCTCTCAATGAAAGTGCTTTTCCAAAGTCTGTGCCTAGGGCTACTTGAAGAGGAAACAAACCATAGAGAAAAATCGGAGAACTCCTTTATTTTGTCAAGTTTCAAAGAGCTACTACAAACCATGTTGGATTTAGAGTTCCAAATTCATCTATCTGTATAGGAGAGAACAGAGGGAAACCTAAATATAAAAACTGCTACTGTACACGAACGCTTCAACCTAGAAGAACTAAATTTGGTGAGCCAAGTGGGATATGTGTAATGATCATTAGCAACAAGTATCATCAATATTGGGTGAAAAAATATTTGCTGGTATTTCGGAAACTCGTTATTTCTTAGAAGCTTGGCAACCCCTCTAAATGAAAGTGCTTTTCCACAGTCTGTGCCTAGGGCTACTTGAAGAGGAAACAAACCATAGAGGCAAATCTGAGAACTCCTTTATTTTGTCAAGTTTCAAAGAGCTACTACAAACCATGTTGGATTTAGAGTTAAAAATTCATCTATCTATATAGGAGAGAACCGAGGGAAACTTAAATATAAAAACTGCTACTGTAGATGAACGCTTCAACCTAGAAGAACAAAATTTGGTAAGCCAAGTGGGATTTGTGTACTGATCATTACCACCAAGTATCATCAAGATTGGGTGAAAAAATATTTGCTGGTATTTCGGAAACTCGTTATTTCTTAGAAGCTTGGCAACCCCTCTCAATGAAAGTGCTATTCCACAGTCTGTGCCTAGGGCTACTTTAAGAGGAAACAAACCATAGAGGCAAATCTGGGAACTCCTTTATTTTGTCAAGTTTCAAAGAGCTTCTACAAAACGTGTTGGATTTAGAGTTCCAAATTCATCTATCTATATATGAGAGAACAAAGGGAAACCTAAATATAAAAACTGCTACTGTAGACGAAAGCTTCAAACTAGAAGAACAAAATTTCGTGAGCCAAGTGGGATTTGTGTACTGATCATTACCACCAAGAATCATCAAATTTGGGTGAAAAAATATTTGCTGATATTTCGAAACTCGTTTTTTCTTAGAAGCTTGGCAACCCCTCTCAATTAAAGTGGTTTTCCACAGTCTGTGCCTAGGGCTACTTGAAGAGGAAACAAACCATAGAGACAAATCTGAGACCTCCTTTATTTTGTCAAGTTTCAAAGAGCTACTGCAAACCATGTTGGATTTAGAGTTCCAAATTCATCTATCTATATAGGAGAGAACAGAGAGAAACCTAAATATAAAAACTGCTACTGTAGATGAACGCTTCAACCAAGAAGAACAAAATTTGGTGAGCCAAGTGGGATTTGTGTACTGATCATGAGCTCCAAGTATCATCAAGATTGGGTGAAAAAATATTTGCTGGTATTTCGGAAACTCGTTATTTCTTAGAAGCTTGGCAACCCCTCTCAATGAAAGTGCTTTTCCAAAGTCTGTTCCTAGGGCTACTTGAAGAGGAAACAAACCATAGAGAAAAATCGGAGACCTCCTTTATTTTGTCAAGTTTCAAAGAGCTACTACAAACCATGTTGGATTTAGAGTTCCAAATTCATCTATCTGTATAGGAGAGAACAGAGAGAAACCTAAATATAAAAACTGCTACTGTACACGAACGCTTCAACCTAGAAGAACTAAATTTGGTGAGCCAAGTGGGATATGTGTACTGATCATTAGCTACAAGTATCATCAATATTGGGTGAAAAAATATTTGCTGGTATTTCGTAAACTCGTTATTTCTTAGAAGCTTGGCAACCCCTCTCAATGAAAGTGCTTTTCCACAGTCTGTGCCTAGGGCTACTTGAAGAGGAAACAAACCATAGAGGCAAATCTGAGACCTCCTTTATTTTGTCAAGTTTCAAAGAGCTACTGCAAACCCTGTTGGATTTAGAGTTCCAAATTCATCTATCTATATAGGAGAGAACAGAGAGAAACCTAAATATAAAAACTGCTACTGTAGACGAACGCTTCAACCTAGAAGAACAAAATTTGGTGAGCCAAGTGGGATTTGTGTACTGATCATTACCACCAAGTATCAACAAGATTGTGTGAAAAAATATTTGCTGGTATTTCGGAAACTCGTTATTTCTTAGAAGCTTGGCAACCCATCTAAATGAAAGTGCTTTCCACAGTCTGTGCCTAGGGCTACTTGAAGAGGAAACAAACCATAGAGACAAAACTGAGAACTCCTTTATTTTGTCAAGTTTCAAAGAGCTACTACAAACCATGTTGGATTTTGAGTTCCAAATTCCTCTTTCTATATAGGAGAGAACAGAGGGAAACCTAAATATAAAAACTGCTACTGTAGACGAACGCTTCAACCAAGAATAACAAAATTTGGTGAGCCAAGTGGGATTTGTGTACTGATCATTAGCTCCAAGTATCATCAAGATTGGGTGAAAAAATATTTGCTGGTATTTCGGAAACTCCTTATTTCTTAAAAGCTTGGCAACCCCTCTCAATGAAAGTGCTTTTCCAAAGTCTGTGCCTAGGGCTACTTGAAGAGGAAACAAATCATAGAGAAAAATCGGAGAACTCCTTTATTTTGTCAAGTTCAAAGAGCTACTACAAACCATGTTGGATTTAGAGTTAGAAATTCATCTATCTATATAGGAGAGAACCGAGGGAAACTTAAATATAAAAACTGCTACTGTAGACGAACGCTTCAACCTAGAAGAACAAAATTTCGTGAGCCAAGTGTGATTTCTGTACTGATCATTACCACCAAATCATCATTTGGGTGAAAAAATATTTGCTGGTATTTCAAAACTCGTTATTTCTTAGAAGCTTGGCAACCCCTCTCAATGAAAGTGCTTTCCCACAATCTGTGCCTACGGCTACTTGAAGATTAAACAAACCATAGAGACAAATCTGAGACCTCCTTTATTTTGTCAAGTTTCAAAGAGCTACTACAAACCATGTTGGATTTAGAGTTCCAAATTCATCTATCTGTATAGGAGAGAACAGAGTGAAACCTAAATATAAAAACTGCTACTGTACACGAACGCTTCAACCTAGAAGAACTAAATTTGGTAAGCCAAGTGGGATATGTGTAATGATCATTAGCAACAAGTATCATCAATATTGGGTGAAAAAATATTTGCTGGTGTTTCGGAAACTCGTTATTTCTGAGAAGCTTTGCAACCCCTCTCAATGAAAGTGCTATTCCACAGTCTGTGCCTAGGGCTACTTTAAGAGGAAACAAACCATAGAGGCAAATCTGAGAACTCCTTTATTTTGTCAAGTTTCAAAGAGCTACTACAAAACATGTTGGATTTAGAGTTCCAAATTCATCTATCTATATATGAGAGAACAAAGGGAAACCTAAATATAAAAACTGCTACTGTAGACGAAAGCTTCAAACTAGAAGAACAAAATTTCGTGAGCCAAGTGGGATTTGTGTACTGATCATTACCACCAAGAATCATCAAATTTTGGTGAAAAAATATTTGCTGGAATTTCGAAACTCGTTATTTCTTAGAAGCTTGGCAACCCCTCTCAATTAAAGTGCTTTTCCACAGTCTGTGCCTAGGGCTACTTGAAGAGGAAACAAACCATAGAGAAAAATCGGAGAACTCCTTTATTTTGTCAAGTTTCAAAGAGCTACTACAAACCATGTTGGATTTAGAGTTCCAAATTCATCTATCTATATAGGAGAGAACAGAGAGAAACCTAAATATAAAAACTGCTACGGTAGACGAACGCTTCAACCAAGAAGAACAAAATTTGGTGAGCCAAGTGGGATTTGTGTACTGATCATGAGCTCCAAGTATCATCAAGATTGGGTGAAAAAATATTTGCTGGTATTTCGGAAACTCGTTATTTCTTAGAAGCTTGGCAACCCCTCTCAATGAAAGTGCTTTTCCAAAGTCTGTGCCTAGGGCTACTTGAAGAGGAAACAAACCATAGAGAAAAATCGGAGAACTCCTTTATTTTGTCAAGTTTCAAAGAGCTACTACAAACCATGTTGGATTTAGAGTTCCAAATTCATCTATCTATATAGGAGAGAACAGAGAGAAACCTAAATATAAAAACTGCTACTGTAGACGAACGCTTCAACCTAGAAGAACAAAATTTCGAAGCCAAGTGGGATTTGTGTACTGATCATTACCACCAAGAATCATCAAATTTGGGTGAAAAAATATTTGCTGGTATTTCGAAACTCGTTATTTCTTAGAAGCTTGGCAACCCCTCTCAATGAAAGTGCTTTCCCACAGTCTGTGCCTACGGCTACTTGAAGAGGAAACAAACCATAGAGACAAATCTGAGACCTCCTTTATTTTGTCAAGTTTCAAAGAGCTACTACAAACCATGTTGAATTTAGAGTTCCAAATTCATCTATCAATATAGGAGAGAACAGAGAGAAATCTAAATATAAAAACTGCTACTGTAGACGAACGCTTCAACTTAGAAGAACAAAATTTGGTGAGCCAAGTGGGATTTGTGTACTGATCATGAGCTCCAAGTGAAAAAATATTTGCTGGTATTTCGGAAACTCGTTATTTCTTAGAAGCTTGGAAACCCCTCTCAATGAAAGTGCTTTTCCAAAGTCTGTGCCTAGGGCTACTTGAAGAGGAAACAAACCATAGAGAAAAATCGGAGAACTCCTTTATTTTGTCAAGTTTCAAAGAGCTACTACAAACCATGTTGGATTTAGAGTTCCAAATTCATCTATCTGTATAGGAGAGAACAGAGGGAAACCTAAATATAAAAACTGCTACTGTACACGAACGCTTCAACCTAGAAGAACTAAATTTGGTGAGCCAAGTGGGATATGTGTAATGATCATTAGCAACAAGTATCATCAATATTGGGTGAAAAAATATTTGCTGGTATTTCGGAAACTCGTTATTTCTTAGAAGCTTGGCAACCCCTCTAAATGAAAGTGCTTTTCCACAGTCTGTGCCTAGGGCTACTTGAAGAGGAAACAAACCATAGAGGCAAATCTGAGAACTCCTTTATTTTGTCAAGTTTCAAAGAGCTACTACAAACCATGTTGGATTTAGAGTTAAAAATTCATCTATCTATATAGGAGAGAACCGAGGGAAACTTAAATATAAAAACTGCTACTGTAGATGAACGCTTCAACCTAGAAGAACAAAATTTGGTAAGCCAAGTGGGATTTGTGTACTGATCATTACCACCAAGTATCATCAAGATTGGGTGAAAAAATATTTGCTGGTATTTCGGAAACTCGTTATTTCTTAGAAGCTTGGCAACCCCTCTCAATGAAAGTGCTATTCCACAGTCTGTGCCTAGGGCTACTTTAAGAGGAAACAAACCATAGAGGCAAATCTGGGAACTCCTTTATTTTGTCAAGTTTCAAAGAGCTTCTACAAAACGTGTTGGATTTAGAGTTCCAAATTCATCTATCTATATATGAGAGAACAAAGGGAAACCTAAATATAAAAACTGCTACTGTAGACGAAAGCTTCAAACTAGAAGAACAAAATTTCGTGAGCCAAGTGGGATTTGTGTACTGATCATTACCACCAAGAATCATCAAATTTGGGTGAAAAAATATTTGCTGATATTTCGAAACTCGTTTTTTCTTAGAAGCTTGGCAACCCCTCTCAATTAAAGTGGTTTTCCACAGTCTGTGCCTAGGGCTACTTGAAGAGGAAACAAACCATAGAGACAAATCTGAGACCTCCTTTATTTTGTCAAGTTTCAAAGAGCTACTGCAAACCATGTTGGATTTAGAGTTCCAAATTCATCTATCTATATAGGAGAGAACAGAGAGAAACCTAAATATAAAAACTGCTACTGTAGATGAACGCTTCAACCAAGAAGAACAAAATTTGGTGAGCCAAGTGGGATTTGTGTACTGATCATGAGCTCCAAGTATCATCAAGATTGGGTGAAAAAATATTTGCTGGTATTTCGGAAACTCGTTATTTCTTAGAAGCTTGGCAACCCCTCTCAATGAAAGTGCTTTTCCAAAGTCTGTTCCTAGGGCTACTTGAAGAGGAAACAAACCATAGAGAAAAATCGGAGACCTCCTTTATTTTGTCAAGTTTCAAAGAGCTACTACAAACCATGTTGGATTTAGAGTTCCAAATTCATCTATCTGTATAGGAGAGAACAGAGAGAAACCTAAATATAAAAACTGCTACTGTACACGAACGCTTCAACCTAGAAGAACTAAATTTGGTGAGCCAAGTGGGATATGTGTACTGATCATTAGCTACAAGTATCATCAATATTGGGTGAAAAAAATATTTGCTGGTATTTCGTAAACTCGTTATTTCTTAGAAGCTTGGCAACCCCTCTCAATGAAAGTGCTTTTCCACAGTCTGTGCCTAGGGCTACTTGAAGAGGAAACAAACCATAGAGGCAAATCTGAGACCTCCTTTATTTTGTCAAGTTTCAAAGAGCTACTGCAAACCCTGTTGGATTTAGAGTTCCAAATTCATCTATCTATATAGGAGAGAACAGAGAGAAACCTAAATATAAAAACTGCTACTGTAGACGAACGCTTCAACCTAGAAGAACAAAATTTGGTGAGCCAAGTGGGATTTGTGTACTGATCATTACCACCAAGTATCAACAAGATTGTGTGAAAAAATATTTGCTGGTATTTCGGAAACTCGTTATTTCTTAGAAGCTTGGCAACCCATCTAAATGAAAGTGCTTTCCACAGTCTGTGCCTAGGGCTACTTGAAGAGGAAACAAACCATAGAGACAAAACTGAGAACTCCTTTATTTTGTCAAGTTTCAAAGAGCTACTACAAACCATGTTGGATTTTGAGTTCCAAATTCCTCTTTCTATATAGGAGAGAACAGAGGGAAACCTAAATATAAAAACTGCTACTGTAGACGAACGCTTCAACCAAGAATAACAAAATTTGGTGAGCCAAGTGGGATTTGTGTACTGATCATTAGCTCCAAGTATCATCAAGATTGGGTGAAAAAATATTTGCTGGTATTTCGGAAACTCCTTATTTCTTAAAAGCTTGGCAACCCCTCTCAATGAAAGTGCTTTTCCAAAGTCTGTGCCTAGGGCTACTTGAAGAGGAAACAAATCATAGAGAAAAATCGGAGAACTCCTTTATTTTGTCAAGTTCAAAGAGCTACTACAAACCATGTTGGATTTAGAGTTAGAAATTCATCTATCTATATAGGAGAGAACCGAGGGAAACTTAAATATAAAAACTGCTACTGTAGACGAACGCTTCAACCTAGAAGAACAAAATTTCGTGAGCCAAGTGTGATTTCTGTACTGATCATTACCACCAAATCATCATTTGGGTGAAAAAATATTTGCTGGTATTTCAAAACTCGTTATTTCTTAGAAGCTTGGCAACCCCTCTCAATGAAAGTGCTTTCCCACAATCTGTGCCTACGGCTACTTGAAGATTAAACAAACCATAGAGACAAATCTGAGACCTCCTTTATTTTGTCAAGTTTCAAAGAGCTACTACAAACCATGTTGGATTTAGAGTTCCAAATTCATCTATCTATATAGGAGAGAACAGAGAGAAACCTAAATATACAAACTGCTACTGTAGACGAACGCTTCAACCAAGAAGAACAAAATTTGGTGATCCAAGTGGGATTTGTGTACTGATCATTAGCTCCAAGTATCATCAAGATTGGGTGAAAAAATATTTGCTGGTATTTCGGAAACTCGTTATTTCTAAGAAGCTTGGCAACCCCTCTCAATGAAAGTGCTTTTCCAAAGTCTGTGCCTAGGGCTACTTGAGGAGGAAACAAACCGTAGAGAAAATCAGAGAACTCCTTTATTTTGTCAAGTTTCAAAGAGCTACTACAAACCATGTTGGATTTAGAGTTCCAAATTCATCTATCTATATAGGAGAGAACAGAAAGAAACCTAAATATAAAAACTGCTACTGTAGACGAACGCTTCAACCTAGAAGAACAAAATTTGGTGAGCCAAGTGGGATTTGTGTACTGATAATTAGCACCAAGTATCAACAAGATTGTGTGAAAAAATATTTGCTGGTATTTCGGAAACTCGTTATTTCTTAGAAGCTTGGCAACCCATCTTAATGAAAGTGCTTTCCACAGTCTGTGCCTAGGGCTACTTGAAGAGGAAACAAACCATAGAGACAAAACTGAGAACTCCTTTATTTTGTCAAGTTTCAAAGAGCTACTACAAACCATGTTGGATTTAGAGTTCCAAATTCATCTTTCTATATAGGAGAGAACAGAGGAAAACCTAAATATAAAAACTGCCACTGTAGACGAACGCTTCAACCAAGAAGAACAAAATTTGGTGATCCAAGTGGGATTTGTGTACTGATCATTAGCTCCAAGTATCATCAAGATTGGGTGAAAAAATATTTGCTGGTATTTCGGAAACTCGTTATTTCTTAGAAGCTTGGCAACCCCTCTCAATGAAAGTGCTTTTCCAAAGTCTGTGCCTAGGGCTACTTGAAGAGGAAACAAACCATAGAGAAAAATCAGAGAATTCCTTTATTTTGTCAAGTTTCAAAGAGCTACTACAAACCATGTTGGATTTAGAGTTCCAAATTCATCTATCTATATAGGAGAGAACCGAGGGAAACTTACATATAAAAACTGCTACTGTAGACGAACGCTTCAACCTAGAAGAACATAATTTCGTGAGCCAAGTGGGATTTGTGTACTATCATTACCACCAAGAATTATCAAATTTGGGTGAAAAAATATTTGCTGGTATTTCGGAAACTCGTTATTTCTTAGAAGCTTGGCATCCCCTCTCAATGAAAGTGCTTTTCCAAAGTCGGTGCCTAGGGCTACTTGAAGAGGAAACAAACCATAGTGGCAAATCTGAGAACTCCTTTATTTTGTCAAGTTTCAAAGAGCTACTACAAACCATGTTGGATTTAGAGTTACAAATTCATCTATCTATATAGGAGAGAACCGAGGGAAACTTAAATATTAAAACTGCTACTGTAGACGAACGCTTCAACCTAGAAGAACAAAATTTGGTAAGCCAAGTGGGATTTGTGTACTGATCATTACCCCCAAGTATCATCAAGATTGGTTGAAAAAATATTTGCTGGTATTTCGGAAACTCGTTATTTCTTAGAAGCTTGGCAACCCCTCTCAATGAAAGTGCTATTCCACAGTCTGTGCCTAGGGCTACTTTAAGAGGAAACAAACCATAGAGGCAAATCTGAGAACTCCTTTATTTTGTCAAGATTCAAAGAGCTACTATAAAACATGTTGGATTTAGAGTTCCAAATTCATCTATCTATATAGAAGAGAACAGAGAGAAACCTAAATATAAAAACTGCTACTGTAGACGAACGCTTCAACCAAGAAGAACAAAATTTGGTGAGCCAAGTGGGATTTGTGTACTGATCATGAGCTCCAAGTATCATCAAGATTGGGTGAAAAAATATTTGCTGGTATTTCGGAAACTCGTTATTTCTTAGAAGCTTGGCAACCCTTCTCAATGAAAGTGCTTTTCCAAAGTCTGTGCCTAGGGCTACTTGAAGAGGAAACAAACAATAGAGATAAATCGGAGAACTCCTTTATTTTGTCAAGTTTCAAATAGCTACTACAAACCATGTTGGATTTAGAATTCCAAATTCATCTATCTGTATAGGAGAGAACAGAGGGAAACCTAAATATAAAAACTGCTACTGTACACGAACGCTTCAACCTAGAAGAACTAAATTTGGTGAGCCAAGTGGGATATGTGTACTGATCATTAGCTACAAGTATCATCAATATTGGGTGAAAAAATATTTGCTGGTATTTCGGAAACTCGTTATTTCTTAGAAGCTTGGCAACCCCTCTCAATGAAAGTGCTTTTCCACAGTCTGTGCCTAGGGCTACTTGAAGTGGAAACAAACCATAGAGGCAAATCTGAGACCTCCTTTATTTTGTCAAGTTTCAAAGAGCTACTACAAACCATGTTGGATTTAGAGTTCCAAATTCATCTATCTATATATGAGAGAACAAAGGGAAACCTAAATATAAAAACTGCTACTGTAGACGAACGCTTCAACCTAGAAGAACAAAATTTGGTGAACCAAGTGGGATTTGTATACTGATCATTACCACCAAGTATCAACAAGATTGTGTGAAATAATATTTGCTGGAATTTCGGAAACTCGTAATTTCTTAGAAGCTTGGCAACCCATCTCAATGAAAGTGCTTTCCACAGTCTATGCCTAGGGCTACTTGAGGAGGAAACAAACCATAGAGACAAATCTGAGAACTCCTTTATTTTGTCAAGTTTCAAAGAGCTACTACAAACCATGTTGGATTTAGAGTTCCAAATTCATCTTTCTATATAGGAGAGAACAGAGGGAAACCTAAATATATAAACTGCTACTGTAGACGAACGCTTCAACTAAGAAGAACAAAATTTGGTGATGCAAGTGGGATTTGTGTACTGATCATTAGCTCCAAGTATCATCAAGATTGGGTGAAAAAATATTTGCTGGTATTTCGGAAACTCGTTATTTCTTAGAAGCTTTGCAACCCCTCTCAATGAAAGTGCTTTTCCAAAGTCTGTGCCTAGGGCTACTTGAAGAGGAAACAAACCATAGAGAAAAATCGGAGAACTCCTTTATTTTGTCAAGTTTCAAAGAGCTACTACAAACCATGTTGGATTTAGAGTTCCAAATTCATCTCTCTATATAGGAGAGAACCGAGGGAAACTTAAATATAAAAACTGCTACTGTAGACGAACGCTTCAACCAAAAAGAACAAAATTTCGTGAGCCAAGTGGGATTTGTGTACTGATCATTACCACCAAGAATCATCAAATTTGGGTGAAAAAATATTTGCTGGTATTTCGGAAACTCGTTATTTCTTAGAAGCTTGGCAACCCCTCTCAATGAAAATGCTTTTCCAAAGTCTGTGCCTAGGGCTACTTGAAGAGGAAACAAACCATAGAGAAAAATTGGAGAACTCCTTTATTTTGTCAAGTTTCAAAGAGCTACTACAAACCATGTTGGATTTAGAGTTCCAAATTCATCTATCTGTATAGGAGAGAACAGAGTGAAACCTAAATATAAAAACTGCTACTGTACACGAACGCTTCAACCTAGAAGAACTAAATTTGGTAAGCCAAGTGGGATATGTGTAATGATCATTAGCAACAAGTATCATCAATATTGGGTGAAAAAAATATTTGCTGGTGTTTCGGAAACTCGTTATTTCTGAGAAGCTTTGCAACCCCTCTCAATGAAAGTGCTATTCCACAGTCTGTGCCTAGGGCTACTTTAAGAGGAAACAAACCATAGAGGCAAATCTGAGAACTCCTTTATTTTGTCAAGTTTCAAAGAGCTACTACAAAACATGTTGGATTTAGAGTTCCAAATTCATCTATCTATATATGAGAGAACAAAGGGAAACCTAAATATAAAAACTGCTACTGTAGACGAAAGCTTCAAACTAGAAGAACAAAATTTCGTGAGCCAAGTGGGATTTGTGTACTGATCATTACCACCAAGAATCATCAAATTTTGGTGAAAAAATATTTGCTGGTATTTCGAAACTCGTTATTTCTTAGAAGCTTGGCAACCCCTCTCAATTAAAGTGCTTTTCCACAGTCTGTGCCTAGGGCTACTTGAAGAGGAAACAAACCATAGAGAAAAATCGGAGAACTCCTTTATTTTGTCAAGTTTCAAAGAGCTACTACAAACCATGTTGGATTTAGAGTTCCAAATTCATCTATCTATATAGGAGAGAACAGAGAGAAACCTAAATATAAAAACTGCTACGGTAGACGAACGCTTCAACCAAGAAGAACAAAATTTGGTGAGCCAAGTGGGATTTGTGTACTGATCATGAGCTCCAAGTATCATCAAGATTGGGTGAAAAAATATTTGCTGGTATTTCGGAAACTCGTTATTTCTTAGAAGCTTGGCAACCCCTCTCAATGAAAGTGCTTTTCCAAAGTCTGTGCCTAGGGCTACTTGAAGAGGAAACAAACCATAGAGAAAAATCGGAGAACTCCTTTATTTTGTCAAGTTTCAAAGAGCTACTACAAACCATGTTGGATTTAGAGTTCCAAATTCATCTATCTATATAGGAGAGAACAGAGAGAAACCTAAATATAAAAACTGCTACTGTAGACGAACGCTTCAACCTAGAAGAACAAAATTTCGAAGCCAAGTGGGATTTGTGTACTGATCATTACCACCAAGAATCATCAAATTTGGGTGAAAAAATATTTGCTGGTATTTCGAAACTCGTTATTTCTTAGAAGCTTGGCAACCCCTCTCAATGAAAGTGCTTTCCCACAGTCTGTGCCTACGGCTACTTGAAGAGGAAACAAACCATAGAGACAAATCTGAGACCTCCTTTATTTTGTCAAGTTTCAAAGAGCTACTACAAACCATGTTGAATTTAGAGTTCCAAATTCATCTATCAATATAGGAGAGAACAGAGAGAAACCTAAATATAAAAACTGCTACTGTAGACGAACGCTTCAACTTAGAAGAACAAAATTTGGTGAGCCAAGTGGGATTTGTGTACTGATCATGAGCTCCAAGTGAAAAAATATTTGCTGGTATTTCGGAAACTCGTTATTTCTTAGAAGCTTGGAAACCCCTCTCAATGAAAGTGCTTTTCCAAAGTCTGTGCCTAGGGCTACTTGAAGAGGAAACAAACCATAGAGAAAAATCGGAGAACTCCTTTATTTTGTCAAGTTTCAAAGAGCTACTACAAACCATGTTGGATTTAGAGTTCCAAATTCATCTATCTGTATAGGAGAGAACAGAGGGAAACCTAAATATAAAAACTGCTACTGTACACGAACGCTTCAACCTAGAAGAACTAAATTTGGTGAGCCAAGTGGGATATGTGTAATGATCATTAGCAACAAGTATCATCAATATTGGGTGAAAAAATATTTGCTGGTATTTCGGAAACTCGTTATTTCTTAGAAGCTTGGCAACCCCTCTAAATGAAAGTGCTTTTCCACAGTCTGTGCCTAGGGCTACTTGAAGAGGAAACAAACCATAGAGGCAAATCTGAGAACTCCTTTATTTTGTCAAGTTTCAAAGAGCTACTACAAACCATGTTGGATTTAGAGTTAAAAATTCATCTATCTATATAGGAGAGAACCGAGGGAAACTTAAATATAAAAACTGCTACTGTAGATGAACGCTTCAACCTAGAAGAACAAAATTTGGTAAGCCAAGTGGGATTTGTGTACTGATCATTACCACCAAGTATCATCAAGATTGGGTGAAAAAATATTTGCTGGTATTTCGGAAACTCGTTATTTCTTAGAAGCTTGGCAACCCCTCTCAATGAAAGTGCTATTCCACAGTCTGTGCCTAGGGCTACTTTAAGAGGAAACAAACCATAGAGGCAAATCTGGGAACTCCTTTATTTTGTCAAGTTTCAAAGAGCTTCTACAAAACGTGTTGGATTTAGAGTTCCAAATTCATCTATCTATATATGAGAGAACAAAGGGAAACCTAAATATAAAAACTGCTACTGTAGACGAAAGCTTCAAACTAGAAGAACAAAATTTCGTGAGCCAAGTGGGATTTGTGTACTGATCATTACCACCAAGAATCATCAAATTTGGGTGAAAAAATATTTGCTGATATTTCGAAACTCGTTTTTTCTTAGAAGCTTGGCAACCCCTCTCAATTAAAGTGGTTTTCCACAGTCTGTGCCTAGGGCTACTTGAAGAGGAAACAAACCATAGAGACAAATCTGAGACCTCCTTTATTTTGTCAAGTTTCAAAGAGCTACTGCAAACCATGTTGGATTTAGAGTTCCAAATTCATCTATCTATATAGGAGAGAACAGAGAGAAACCTAAATATAAAAACTGCTACTGTAGATGAACGCTTCAACCAAGAAGAACAAAATTTGGTGAGCCAAGTGGGATTTGTGTACTGATCATGAGCTCCAAGTATCATCAAGATTGGGTGAAAAAATATTTGCTGGTATTTCGGAAACTCGTTATTTCTTAGAAGCTTGGCAACCCCTCTCAATGAAAGTGCTTTTCCAAAGTCTGTTCCTAGGGCTACTTGAAGAGGAAACAAACCATAGAGAAAAATCGGAGACCTCCTTTATTTTGTCAAGTTTCAAAGAGCTACTACAAACCATGTTGGATTTAGAGTTCCAAATTCATCTATCTGTATAGGAGAGAACAGAGAGAAACCTAAATATAAAAACTGCTACTGTACACGAACGCTTCAACCTAGAAGAACTAAATTTGGTGAGCCAAGTGGGATATGTGTACTGATCATTAGCTACAAGTATCATCAATATTGGGTGAAAAAATATTTGCTGGTATTTCGGAAACTCGTTATTTCTTAGAAGCTTGGCAACCCCTCTCAATGAAAGTGCTTTTCCACAGTCTGTGCCTAGGGCTACTTGAAGAGGAAACAAACCATAGAGGCAAATCTGAGACCTCCTTTATTTTGTCAAGTTTCAAAGAGCTACTGCAAACCCTGTTGGATTTAGAGTTCCAAATTCATCTATCTATATAGGAGAGAACAGAGAGAAACCTAAATATAAAAACTGCTACTGTAGACGAACGCTTCAACCTAGAAGAACAAAATTTGGTGAGCCAAGTGGGATTTGTGTACTGATCATTACCACCAAGTATCAACAAGATTGTGTGAAAAAATATTTGCTGGTATTTCGGAAACTCGTTATTTCTTAGAAGCTTGGCAACCCATCTAAATGAAAGTGCTTTCCACAGTCTGTGCCTAGGGCTACTTGAAGAGGAAACAAACCATAGAGACAAAACTGAGAACTCCTTTATTTTGTCAAGTTTCAAAGAGCTACTACAAACCATGTTGGATTTTGAGTTCCAAATTCCTCTTTCTATATAGGAGAGAACAGAGGGAAACCTAAATATAAAAACTGCTACTGTAGACGAACGCTTCAACCAAGAATAACAAAATTTGGTGAGCCAAGTGGGATTTGTGTACTGATCATTAGCTCCAAGTATCATCAAGATTGGGTGAAAAAATATTTGCTGGTATTTCGGAAACTCCTTATTTCTTAAAAGCTTGGCAACCCCTCTCAATGAAAGTGCTTTTCCAAAGTCTGTGCCTAGGGCTACTTGAAGAGGAAACAAATCATAGAGAAAAATCG
>NW_027517610.1:0-41504 GCF_048772815.1 Callospermophilus lateralis
GAAAACAGAGTGAAACCTAAAAATTCAAAGTGTTACTGGAAACGAATGCTTGAACCTAGAAGAGTGAAAGTTGGGCAGCCAAGTGGGATTAGTGAACTGATCATTACCACCGAGTATCATCAAGATTTGGTGAAAAAATGTTTGCTGAGATTTCTGCAAACTAGTAGTTTTTTGGAAGCTTGGCAACCCCTTTCAAACGAAAGTGTTTTTCGCCAGTCTCTGCATGGGGTACTTCAAGAGGAAACAAACCATAGAGATAGAACTTAGAACTACTTCATTTGGTCAAGTTTCAAGGAGCTAGCACAAACCGTGTTTGATTTAGAGTTTCAAACACATCGATCTATATAGCAGAAAACAGAGTGAAACCTAAAATTTCAAAGTGTTACTGGAAACGAACGCTTGAACCTAGAAGAGTGAAAATTGGGCAGCCAAGTGGGCTTAGTGAACTGATCATTACCACCAAGTATCATCAAGATTTGGTGAAAAAATGTTTGCTGAGATTTCAGCAAACGAGTAGTTTTTTGGAAGCTTGGCAACCCCTTTCAAACGAAAGTGTTTTTCGCCAGTCTCTGCATGGGGTACTTCAAGAGGAAACAAACCATAGAGATAGAACTTAGAACTACTTCATTTTGTCAAGTTTCACGGAGCTAGCACAAACCGTGTTTGATTTAGAGTTTCAAACACATCTATCTATATAGCAGAAAACAGAGTGAAACCTAAAAATTCAAACTGTTACTGGAAACGAACGCTTGAACCTAGAAGAGTGAAAGTTGGGCAGCCAAGTGGGCTTAGTGAACTGATCATTACCACCAAGTATCATCAAGATTTGGTGAAAAAATGTTTGCTGAGATTTCAGCAAACGAGTAGTTTTTTGGAAGCTTGGCAACCCCTTTCAAACCAAAGTGTTCTTCGCCAGTCTCTGCATGGGGTACTTCAAGAGGAAACAAACCATAGAGTTAGAACTTAGAACTACTTCATTTTGTCAAGTTTCACGGAGCTGGCACAAACCGTGTTTGATTTAGAGTTTCAAACACATCTATCTATATAGCAGAAAACAGAGTGAAACCTAAAATTTCAAAGTGTTACTGGAAACGAACGCTTGAACCTCGAAGAGTGAAAATTGGGCAGCCAAGTGGGCTTAGTGAACTGATCATTACCACCAAGTATCATCAAGATTTGGAGAAAAAATGTTTGCTGAGATTTCAGCAAACGAGTAGTTTTTGGAAGCTTGGCAACCCCTTTCAAACGAAAGTGTTCTTCGCCAGTCTCTGCATGGGGTACTTCAAGAGGAAACAAACCATAGAGATAGAACTTAGAACTACTTCATTTTGTCAAGTTTCACGAAGCTAGCACAAACCGTGTTTGATTTAGAGTTTCAAACACATCTATCTATATAGCAGAAAACAGAGTGAAACCTAAAAATTCAAAGTGTTACTGGAAACGAATGCTTGAACCTAGAAGAGTGAAAGTTGGGCAGCCAAGTGGGATTAGTGAACTGATCATTACCACCGAGTATCATCAAGATTTGGTGAAAAAATGTTTGCTGAGATTTCAGCAAACTAGTAGTTTTTTGGAAGCTTGGCAACCCCTTTCAAACGAAAGTGTTTTTCGCCAGTCTCTGCATGGGGTACTTCAAGAGGAAACAAACCATAGAGATAGAACTTAGGACTACTTCATTTTGTCAAGTTTCAAGGAGCTAGCACAAACCGTGTTTGATTTAGAGTTTCAAACACATCTATCTATATAACAGAAAACAGAGTGAAACCTAAAAATTCAAACTGTTACTGGAAACGAACGCTTGAACCTAGAAGAGTGAAAGTTGCGCAGCCAAGTGGGATTAGTGAACTGATCATTACGACCAAGTATCATCAAGATTTGGTGAAAAAATGTTTGCTGAGATTTCAGCAAACGAGTAGTTTTGTGGAAGCTTGGCAACCCCTTTCAAACGAAAGTGTTCTTCGCCAGTCTCTGCATGGGGTACTTCAAGAGGAAACAAACCATAGAGATAGAACTTAGAACTACTTCATTTGGTCAAGTTTCAAGGAGCTAGCACAAACCGTGTTTGATTTAGAATTCCAAACACAGCTATCTATGTAGGAGAAAACAGAGTGAAACCTAAAAATTCAAACAGTCACTGGAAACGAAAGCTTCCACCTAGAAGAAAAAAATTGGGGCAGCCAAGTGGGCTTAGTGAACTGATCATTACCACCAAGTATCATCAAGATTTGGTGAAAAAATGTTTGCTGAGATTTCTGCAAACTAGTAGTTTTTTGGAAGCTTGGCAACCCCTTTCAAACGAAAGTGTTTTTCGCCAGTCTCTGCATGGGGTACTTCAAGAGGAAACAAACCATAGAGATAGAACTTAGAACTACTTCATTTTGTGAAGTTTCAAGGAGCTAGCACAAACCGTGTTTGATTTAGAGTTTCAAACACATCTATCTATATAGCAGAAAACAGAGTGAAACCTAAAAATTCAAAGTGTTACTGGAAACGAACGCTTGAACCTAGAAGAGTGAAAATTGGGCAGCCAAGTGGGCTTAGTGAACTGATCATTACCACCAAGTATCATCAAGATTTGGTGAAAAAATGTTTGCTGAGATTTCAGCAAACGAGTAGTTTTTTGGAAGCTTGGCAACCCCTTTCAAACCAAAGTGTTCTTCGCCAGTCTCTGCATGGGGTACTTCAAGAGGAAACAAACCATAGAGATAGAACTTAGAACTACTTCATTTTGTCAAGTTTCACGGAGCTGGCACAAACCGTGTTTGATTTAGAGTTTCAAACACATCTATCTATATAGCAGAAAACAGAGTGAAACCTAAAATTTCAAAGTGTTACTGGAAACGAACGCTTGAACCTCGAAGAGTGAAAATTGGGCAGCCAAGTGGGCTTAGTGAACTGATCATTACCACCAAGTATCATCAAGATTTGGAGAAAAAATGTTTGCTGAGATTTCAGCAAACGAGTAGTTTTTGGAAGCTTGGCAACCCCTTTCAAACGAAAGTGTTCTTCGCCAGTCTCTGCATGGAGTACTTCAAGAGGAAACAAACCATAGAGATAGAACTTAGAACTACTTCATTTTGTCAAGTTTCACGAAGCTAGCACAAACCGTGTTTGATTTAGAGTTTCAAACACATCTATCTATATAGCAGAAAACAGAGTGAAACCTAAAAACTCAAAGTGTTACTGGAAACGAATGCTTGAACCTAGAAGAGTGAAAGTTGGGCAGCCAAGTGGGATTAGTGAACTGATCATTACCACCAAGTATCATCAAGATTTGGTGAAAAAATGTTTGCTGAGATTTCAGCAAACTAGTAGTTTTTTGGAAGCTTGGCAACCCCTTTCAAACGAAAGTGTTTTTCGCCAGTCTCTGCATGGGGTACTTCAAGAGGAAACAAACCATAGAGATAGAACTTAGGACTACTTCATTTTGTCAAGTTTCAAGGAGCTTGCACAAACCGTGTTTGATTTAGAGTTTCAAACACATCTATCTATATAACAGAAAACAGAGTGAAACCTAAAAATTCAAACTGTTACTGGAAACGAACGCTTGAACCTAGAAGAGTGAAAGTTGGGCAGCCAAGTGGGATTAGTGAACTGATCATTACCACCAAGTATCATCAAGATTTGGTGAAAAAATGTTTGCTGAGATTTCAGCAAACTAGTAGTTTTTTGGAAGCTTGGCAACCCCTTTCAAACGGAAGTGTTTTTCGCCAGTCTCTGCATGGGGTACTTCAAGAGGAAACAAACCATAGAGATAGAACTTAGAAGTACTTCATTTGCTCAAGTTTCAAGGAGCTAGCCCAAACCGTGTTTGATTTAGAGTTTCAAACACATCTATCTATATAGCAGAAAACAGAGTGAAACCTAAAATTTCAAAGTGTTACTGGAAACGAACGCTTGAACCTAGAAGAGTGAAAATTGGGCAGCCAAGTGGGCTTAGTGAACTGATCATTACCACCAAGTATCATCAAGATTTGGTGAAAAAATGTTTGCTGAGATTTCAGCAAACGAGTAGTTTTTTGGAAGCCTGGCAACCCCTTTCAAACGAAAGTGTTCTTCGCCAGTCTCTGCATGGGGTACTTCAAGAGGAAACAAACCATAGAGATAGAACTTAGAACTACTTCATTTTGTCAAGTTTCACGGAGCTAGCCCAAACCGTGTTTGATTTAGAGTTTCAAACACATCTATCTATATAGCAGAAAACAGAGTGAAACCTAAAAATTCAAACTGTTACTGGAAACGAACGCTTGAACCTAGAAGAGTGAAAGTTGGGCAGCCAAGTGGGCTTAGTGAACTGATCATTACCACCAAGTATCATCAAGATTTGGTGAAAAAATGTTTGCTGAGATTTCAGCAAACGAGTAGTTTTTTGGAAGCCTGGCAACCCCTTTCAAACGAAAGTGTTCTTCTACAGTCTCTGCATGGGGTACTTCAAGAGGAAACAAACCATAGAGATAGAACTTAGAACTACTTCATTTTGTCAAGTTTCACGGAGCTAGCCCAAACCGTGTTTGATTTAGAGTTTCAAACACATCTATCTATATAGCAGAAAACAGAGTGAAACCTAAAAATTCCAACTGTTACTGGAAACGAACGCTTGAACCTAGAAGAGTGAAAGTTGGGCAGCCAAGTGGGATTAGTGAACTGATCATTACCACCAAGTATCATCAAGATTTGGGGAAAAAATGTTTGCTGAGATTTCAGCAAACGAGTAGTTTTTTGGAAGCTTGGCAACCCTTTCAAACGAAAGTGTTCTTCGCCAGTCTCTGCATGGGGTACGTCAAGAGGAAACAAACCATAGAGATAGAACTTAGAACTACTTCATTTTGTCAAGTTTCAAGGAGCTAGCACAAACCGTGTTTGATTTAGAGTTTCAAACACATCTATCTATATAACAGAAAACAGAGTGAAACCTAAAAATTCAAACTGTTACTGGAAACGAACGCTTGAACCTAGAAGAGTGAAAGTTGCGCAGCCAAGTGGGATTAGTGAACTGATCATTACGAACAAGTATCATCAAGATTTGATGAAAAAATGTTTGCTGAGATTTCAGCAAACGAGTAGTTTTGTGGAAGCTTGGCAACCCCTTTCAATCGAAAGTGTTCTTCGCCAGTCTCTGCATGGGGTACTTCAAGAGGAAACAAACCATAGAGATAGAACTTAGAACTACTTCATTTGGTCAAGTTTCAAGGAGCTAGCACAAACCGTGTTTGATTTAGAATTCCAAACACAGCTATCTATGTAGGAGAAAACAGAGTGAAACCTAAAAATTCAAACAGTCACTGGAAACGAAAGCTTCAACCTAGAAGAAAAAAATTGGGGCAGCCAAGTGGGCTTAGTGAACTGATCATTACCACCAAGTATCATCAAGATTTGGTCAAAAGATGTTTGCTGAGATTTCAGCAAACGAGTAGTTTTTTGGAAGCTTGGCAACCGCTTTCAAACGAAAGTGTTTTTCGCCAGTCTCTGCATTGGGTACTTCAAGAGGAAACAAACCATAGAGATAGAACTTAGAACTACTTCATTTTGTGAAGTTTCAAGGAGCTAGCACAAACCGTGTTTATTTAGAGTTTCAAACACATCTATCTATATAACAGAAAACAGAGTGAAACCTAAAAATTCAAACTGTTACTGGAAAAGAACGCTTGAACCTAGAAGAGTGAAAGTTGGGCAGCCAAGTGGGATTAGTGAACTGATCATTACCACCAAGTATCATCAAGATTTGGTGAAAAAATGTTTGCTGAGATTTCAGCAAAATAGTAGTTTTTTGGAAGCTTGGCAACCCCTTTCAAACGGAAGTGTTTTTCGCGAGTCTCTGCATGGGGTACTTCAAGAGGAAACAAACCATAGAGATAGAACTTAGAACTACTTCATTTGGTCAAGTTTCAAGGAGCTAGCACAAACCGTGTTTGATTTAGAGTTTCAAACACATCGATCTATATAGCAGAAAACAGAGTGAAACCTAAAATTTCAAAGTGTTACTGGAAACGAACGCTTGAACCTAGAAGAGTGAAAATTGGGCAGCCAAGTGGGCTTAGTGAACTGATCATTACCACCAAGTATCATCAAGATTTGGTGAAAAAATGTTTGCTGAGATTTCAGCAAACGAGTAGTTTTTTGGAAGCTTGGCAACCCCTTTCAAACGAAAGTGTTTTTCGCCAGTCTCTGCATGGGGTACTTCAAGAGGAAACAAACCATAGAGATAGAACTTAGAACTACTTCATTTTGTCAAGTTTCACAAAGCTAGCACAAACCGTGTTTGATTTAGAGTTTCAAACACATCTATCTATATAGCAGAAAACAGAGTGAAACCTAAAAATTCAAACTGTTACTGGAAACGAACGCTTGAACCTAGAAGAGTGAAAGTTGGGCAGCCAAGTGGGCTTAGTGAACTGATCATTACCACCAAGTATCATCAAGATTTGGTGAAAAAATGTTTGCTGAGATTTCAGCAAACGAGTAGTTTTTTGGAAGCTTGGCAACACCTTTCAAACCAAAGTGTTCTTCGCCAGTCTCTGCATGGGGTACTTCAAGAGGAAACAAACCATAGAGATAGAACTTAGAACTACTTCATTTTGTCAAGTTTCACGGAGCTGGCACAAACCGTGTTTGATTTAGAGTTTCAAACACATCTATCTATATAGCAGAAAACAGAGTGAAACCTAAAATTTCAAAGTGTTACTGGAAACGAACGCTTGAACCTCGAAGAGTGAAAATTGGGCAGCCAAGTGGGCTTAGTGAACTGATCATTACCACCAAGTATCATCAAGATTTGGAGAAAAAATGTTTGCTGAGATTTCAGCAAACGAGTAGTTTTTGGAAGCTTGGCAACCCCTTTCAAACGAAAGTGTTCTTCGCCAGTCTCTGCATGGGGTACTTCAAGAGGAAACAAACCATAGAGATAGAACTTAGAACTACTTCATTTTGTCAAGTTTCACGAAGCTAGCACAAACCGTGTTTGATTTAGAGTTTCAAACACATCTATCTATATAGCAGAAAACAGAGTGAAACCTAAAAATTCAAAGTGTTACTGGAAACGAATGCTTGAACCTAGAAGAGTGAAAGTTGGGCAGCCAAGTGGGATTAGTGAACTGATCATTACCACCAAGTATCATCAAGATTTGGTGAAAAAATGTTTGCTGAGATTTCAGCAAACTAGTAGTTTTTTGGAAGCTTGGCAACCCCTTTCAAACGAAAGTGTTTTTCGCCAGTCTCTGCATGGGGTACTTCAAGAGGAAACAAACCATAGAGATAGAACTTAGGACTACTTCATTTTGTCAAGTTTCAAGGAGCTAGCACAAACCGTGTTTGATTTAGAGTTTCAAACACATCTATCTATATAACAGAAAACAGAGTGAAACCTAAAAATTCAAACTGTTACTGGAAACGAACGCTTGAACCTAGAAGAGTGAAAGTTGCGCAGCCAAGTGGGATTAGTGAACTGATCATTACGACCAAGTATCATCAAGATTTGGTGAAAAAATGTTTGCTGAGATTTCAGCAAACGAGTAGTTTTGTGGAAGCTTGGCAACCCCTTTCAAACGAAAGTGTTCTTCGCCAGTCTCTGCATGGGGTACTTCAAGAGGAAACAAACCATAGAGATAGAACTTAGAACTACTTCATTTGGTCAAGTTTCAAGGAGCTAGCACAAACCGTGTTTGATTTAGAATTCCAAACACAGCTATCTATGTAGGAGAAAACAGAGTGAAACCTAAAAATTCAAACAGTCACTGGAAACGAAAGCTTCAACCTAGAAGAAAAAAATTGGGGCAGCCAAGTGGGCTTAGTGAACTGATCATTACCACCAAGTATCATCAAGATTTGGTGAAAAAATGTTTGCTGAGATTTCTGCAAACTAGTAGTTTTTTGGAAGCTTGGCAACCCCTTTCAAACGAAAGTGTTTTTCGCCAGTCTCTGCATGGGGTACTTCAAGAGGAAACAAACCATAGAGATAGAACTTAGAACTACTTCATTTGGTCAAGTTTCAAGGAGCTAGCACAAACCGTGTTTGATTTAGAGTTTCAAACACATCGATCTATATAGCAGAAAACAGAGTGAAACCTAAAATTTCAAAGTGTTACTGGAAACGAACGCTTGAACCTAGAAGAGTGAAAATTGGGCAGCCAAGTGGGCTTAGTGAACTGATCATTACCACCAAGTATCATCAAGATTTGGTGAAAAAATGTTTGCTGAGATTTCAGCAAACGAGTAGTTTTTTGGAAGCTTGGCAACCCCTTTCAAACGAAAGTGTTTTTCGCCAGTCTCTGCATGGGGTACTTCAAGAGGAAACAAACCATAGAGATAGAACTTAGAACTACTTCATTTTGTCAAGTTTCACGGAGCTAGCACAAACCGTGTTTGATTTAGAGTTTCAAACACATCTATCTATATAGCAGAAAACAGAGTGAAACCTAAAAATTCAAACTGTTACTGGAAACGAACGCTTGAACCTAGAAGAGTGAAAGTTGGGCAGCCAATTGGGCTTAGTGAACTGATCATTACCACCAAGTATCATCAAGATTTGGTGAAAAAATGTTTGCTGAGATTTCAGCAAACGAGTAGTTTTTTGGAAGCTTGGCAACCCCTTTCAAACCAAAGTGTTCTTCGCCAGTCTCTGCATGGGGTACTTCAAGAGGAAACAAACCATAGAGATAGAACTTAGAACTACTTCATTTTGTCAAGTTTCACGGAGCTGGCACAAACCGTGTTTGATTTAGAGTTTCAAACACATCTATCTATATAGCAGAAAACAGAGTGAAACCTAAAATTTCAAAGTGTTACTGGCAACGAACGCTTGAACCTCGAAGAGTGAAAATTGGGCAGCCAAGTGGGCTTAGTGAACTGATCATTACCACCAAGTATCATCAAGATTTGGAGAAAAAATGTTTGCTGAGATTTCAGCAAACGAGTAGTTTTTGGAAGCTTGGCAACCCCTTTCAAACGAAAGTGTTCTTCGCCAGTCTCTGCATGGGGTACTTCAAGAGGAAACAAACCATAGAGATAGAACTTAGAACTACTTCATTTTGTCAAGTTTCACGAAGCTAGCACAAACCGTGTTTGATTTAGAGTTTCAAACACATCTATCTATATAGCAGAAAACAGAGTGAAACCTAAAAATTCAAAGTGTTACTGGAAACGAATGCTTGAACCTAGAAGAGTGAAAGTTGGGCAGCCAAGTGGGATTAGTGAACTGATCATTACCACCAAGTATCATCAAGATTTGGTGAAAAAATGTTTGCTGAGATTTCAGCAAACTAGTAGTTTTTTGGAAGCTTGGCAACCCCTTTCAAACGAAAGTGTTTTTCGCCAGTCTCTGCATGGGGTACTTCAAGAGGAAACAAACCATAGAGATAGAACTTAGGACTACTTCATTTTGTCAAGTTTCAAGGAGCTAGCACAAACCGTGTTTGATTTAGAGTTTCAAACACATCTATCTATATAACAGAAAACAGAGTGAAACCTAAAAATTCAAACTGTTACTGGAAACGAACGCTTGAACCTAGAAGAGTGAAAGTTGCGCAGCCAAGTGGGATTAGTGAACTGATCATTACGACCAAGTATCATCAAGATTTGGTGAAAAAATGTTTGCTGAGATTTCAGCAAACGAGTAGTTTTGTGGAAGCTTGGCAACCCCTTTCAAACGAAAGTGTTCTTCGCCAGTCTCTGCATGGGGTACTTCAAGAGGAAACAAACCATAGAGATAGAACTTAGAACTACTTCATTTGGTCAAGTTTCAAGGAGCTAGCACAAACCGTGTTTGATTTAGAATTCCAAACACAGCTATCTATGTAGGAGAAAACAGAGTGAAACCTAAAAATTCAAACAGTCACTGGAAACGAAAGCTTCCACCTAGAAGAAAAAAATTGGGGCAGCCAAGTGGGCTTAGTGAACTGATCATTACCACCAAGTATCATCAAGATTTGGTGAAAAAATGTTTGCTGAGATTTCTGCAAACTAGTAGTTTTTTGGAAGCTTGGCAACCCATTTCAAAAGAAAGTGTTTTTCGCCAGTCTCTGCATGGGGTACTTCAAGAGGAAACAAACCATAGAGATAGAACTTAGAACTACTTCATTTTGTGAAGTTTCAAGGAGCTAGCCCAAACCGTGTTTGATTTAGAGTTTCAAACACATCTATCTATATAGCAGAAAACAGAGTGAAACCTAAAAATTCAAAGTGTTACTGGAAACGAACGCTTGAACCTAGAAGAGTGAAAGTTGGGCAGCCAAGTGGGATTAGTGAACTGATCATTACCACCAAGTATCATCAAGATTTGGGGAAAAAATGTTTGCTGAGATTTCAGCAAACGAGTAGTTTTTTGGAAGCTTGGCAACCCGTTTCAAACGAAAGTGTTCTTCGCCAGTCTCTGCATGGGGTACGTCAAGAGGAAACAAACCATAGAGATAGAACTTAGAACTACTTCATTTTGTCAAGTTTCAAGGAGCTAGCACAAACCGTGTTTGATTTAGAGTTTCAAACACATCTATCTATATAACAGAAAACAGAGTGAAACCTAAAAATTCAAACTGTTACTGGAAACGAACGCTTGAACCTAGAAGAGTGAAAGTTGTGCAGCCAAGTGGGATTAGTGAACTGATCATTACCACCAAGTATCATCAAGATTTGGTGAAAAAATGTTTGCTGAGATTTCAGCAAACTAGTAGTTTTTTGGAAGCTTGGCAACCCCTTTCAAACGGAAGTGTTTTTCGCCAGTCTCTGCATGGGGTACTTCAAGAGGAAACAAACCATAGAGATAGAACTTAGAACTACTTCATTTTGTCAAGTTTCACGGAGCTGGCACAAACCGTGTTTGATTTAGAGTTTCAAACACATCTATCTATATAGCAGAAAACAGAGTGAAACCTAAAATTTCAAAGTGTTACAGGAAACGAACGCTTGAACCTCGAAGAGTGAAAATTGGGCAGCCAAGTGGGCTTAGTGAACTGATCATTACCACCAAGTATCATCAAGATTTGGAGAAAAAATGTTTGCTGAGATTTCAGCAAACGAGTAGTTTTTGGAAGCTTGGCAACCCCTTTCAAACGAAAGTGTTCTTCGCCAGTCTCTGCATGGAGTACTTCAAGAGGAAACAAACCATAGAGATAGAACTTAGAACTACTTCATTTTGTCAAGTTTCACGAAGCTAGCACAAACCGTGTTTGATTTAGAGTTTCAAACACATCTATCTATATAGCAGAAAACAGAGTGAAACCTAAAAATTCAAAGTGTTACTGGAAACGAATGCTTGAACCTAGAAGAGTGAAAGTTGGGCAGCCAAGTGGGATTAGTGAACTGATCATTACCACCAAGTATCATCAAGATTTGGTGAAAAAATGTTTGCTGAGATTTCAGCAAACTAGTAGTTTTTTGGAAGCTTGGCAACCCCTTTCAAACGAAAGTGTTTTTCGCCAGTCTCTGCATGGGGTACTTCAAGAGGAAACAAACCATAGAGATAGAACTTAGGACTACTTCATTTTTTCAAGTTTCAAGGAGCTAGCACAAACCGTGTTTGATTTAGAGTTTCAAACACATCTATCTATATAACAGAAAACAGAGTGAAACCTAAAAATTCAAACTGTTACTGGAAACGAACGCTTGAACCTAGAAGAGTGAAAGTTGCGCAGCCAAGTGGGATTAGTGAACTGATCATTACGAACAAGTATCATCAAGATTTGATGAAAAAATGTTTGCTGAGATTTCAGCAAACGAGTAGTTTTGTGGAAGCTTGGCAACCCCTTTCAATCAAAAGTGTTCTTCGCCAGTCTCTGCATGGGGTACTTCAAGAGGAAACAAACCATAGAGATAGAACTTAGAACTACTTCATTTGGTCAAGTTTCAAGGAGCTAGCACAAACCGTGTTTGATTTAGAATTCCAAACACAGCTATCTATGTAGGAGAAAACAGAGTGAAACCTAAAAATTCAAACAGTCACTGGAAACGAAAGCTTCAACCTAGAAGAAAAAAATTGGGGCAGCCAAGTGGGCTTAGTGAACTGATCATTACCACCAAGTATCATCAAGATTTGGTCAAAAGATGTTTGCTGAGATTTCAGCAAACGAGTAGTTTTTTGGAAGCTTGGCAACCGCTTTCAAACGAAAGTGTTTTTCGCCAGTCTCTGCATTGGGTACTTCAAGAGGAAACAAACCATAGAGATAGAACTTAGAACTACTTCATTTTGTGAAGTTTCAAGGAGCTAGCACAAACCGTGTTTATTTAGAGTTTCAAACACATCTATCTATATAACAGAAAACAGAGTGAAACCTAAAAATTCAAACTGTTACTGGAAAAGAACGCTTGAACCTAGAAGAGTGAAAGTTGGGCAGCCAAGTGGGATTAGTGAACTGATCATTACCACCAAGTATCATCAAGATTTGGTGAAAAAATGTTTGCTGAGATTTCAGCAAAATAGTAGTTTTTTGGAAGCTTGGCAACCCCTTTCAAACGGAAGTGTTTTTCGCGAGTCTCTGCATGGGGTACTTCAAGAGGAAACAAACCATAGAGATAGAACTTAGAACTACTTCATTTGGTCAAGTTTCAAGGAGCTAGCACAAACCGTGTTTGATTTAGAGTTTCAAACACATCGATCTATATAGCAGAAAACAGAGTGAAACCTAAAATTTCAAAGTGTTACTGGAAACGAACGCTTGAACCTAGAAGAGTGAAAATTGGGCAGCCAAGTGGGCTTAGTGAACTGATCATTACCACCAAGTATCATCAAGATTTGGTGAAAAAATGTTTGCTGAGATTTCAGCAAACGAGTAGTTTTTTGGAAGCTTGGCAACCCCTTTCAAACGAAAGTGTTTTTCGCCAGTCTCTGCATGGGGTACTTCAAGAGGAAACAAACCATAGAGATAGAACTTAGAACTACTTCATTTTGTCAAGTTTCACAAAGCTAGCACAAACCGTGTTTGATTTAGAGTTTCAAACACATCTATCTATATAGCAGAAAACAGAGTGAAACCTAAAAATTCAAAGTGTTACTGGAAACGAACGCTTGAACCTAGAAGAGTGAAAGTTGGGCAGCCAAGTGGGCTTAGTGAACTGATCATTACCACCAAGTATCATCAAGATTTGGTGAAAAAATGTTTGCTGAGATTTCAGCAAACGAGTAGTTTTTTGGAAGCTTGGCAACCCCTTTCAAACCAAAGTGTTCTTCGCCAGTCTCTGCATGGGGTACTTCAAGAGGAAACAAACCATAGAGATAGAACTTAGAACTACTTCATTTTGTCAAGTTTCACGGAGCTGGCACAAACCGTGTTTGATTTAGAGTTTCAAACACATCTATCTATATAGCAGAAAACAGAGTGAAACCTAAAATTTCAAAGTGTTACTGGAAACGAACGCTTGAACCTCGAAGAGTGAAAATTGGGCAGCCAAGTGGGCTTAGTGAACTGATCATTACCACCAAGTATCATCAAGATTTGGAGAAAAAATGTTTGCTGAGATTTCAGCAAACGAGTAGTTTTTGGAAGCTTGGCAACCCCTTTCAAACGAAAGTGTTCTTCGCCAGTCTCTGCATGGGGTACTTCAAGAGGAAACAAACCATAGAGATAGAACTTAGAACTACTTCATTTTGTCAAGTTTCACGAAGCTAGCACAAACCGTGTTTGATTTAGAGTTTCAAACACATCTATCTATATAGCAGAAAACAGAGTGAAACCTAAAAATTCAAAGTGTTACTGGAAACGAATGCTTGAACCTAGAAGAGTGAAAGTTGGGCAGCCAAGTGGGATTAGTGAACTGATCATTACCACCAAGTATCATCAAGATTTGGTGAAAAAATGTTTGCTGAGATTTCAGCAAACTAGTAGTTTTTTGGAAGCTTGGCAACCCCTTTCAAACGAAAGTGTTTTTCGCCAGTCTCTGCATGGGGTACTTCAAGAGGAAACAAACCATAGAGATAGAACTTAGGACTACTTCATTTTGTCAAGTTTCAAGGAGCTAGC
Organism: Callospermophilus lateralis; assembly: GCF_048772815.1. NCBI lineage: Eukaryota > Metazoa > Chordata > Mammalia > Rodentia > Sciuridae > Callospermophilus > Callospermophilus lateralis. The sequence goes on from NW_027517610.1 coordinate 13,944, forward strand.
ACAAACCGTGTTTGATTTAGAGTTTCAAACACATCTATCTATATAACAGAAAACAGAGTGAAACCTAAAAATTCAAACTGTTACTGGAAACGAACGCTTGAACCTAGAAGAGTGAAAGTTGCGCAGCCAAGTGGGATTAGTGAACTGATCATTACGACCAAGTATCATCAAGATTTGGTGAAAAAATGTTTGCTGAGATTTCAGCAAACGAGTAGTTTTGTGGAAGCTTGGCAACCCCTTTCAAACGAAAGTGTTCTTCGCCAGTCTCTGCATGGGGTACTTCAAGAGGAAACAAACCATAGAGATAGAACTTAGAACTACTTCATTTGGTCAAGTTTCAAGGAGCTAGCACAAACCGTGTTTGATTTAGAATTCCAAACACAGCTATCTATGTAGGAGAAAACAGAGTGAAACCTAAAAATTCAAACAGTCACTGGAAACGAAAGCTTCAACCTAGAAGAAAAAAATTGGGGCAGCCAAGTGGGCTTAGTGAACTGATCATTACCACCAAGTATCATCAAGATTTGGTGAAAAAATGTTTGCTGAGATTTCTGCAAACTAGTAGTTTTTTGGAAGCTTGGCAACCCCTTTCAAACGAAAGTGTTTTTCGCCAGTCTCTGCATGGGGTACTTCAAGAGGAAACAAACCATAGAGATAGAACTTAGAACTACTTCATTTGGTCAAGTTTCAAGGAGCTAGCACAAACCGTGTTTGATTTAGAGTTTCAAACACATCGATCTATATAGCAGAAAACAGAGTGAAACCTAAAATTTCAAAGTGTTACTGGAAACGAACGCTTGAACCTAGAAGAGTGAAAATTGGGCAGCCAAGTGGGCTTAGTGAACTGATCATTACCACCAAGTATCATCAAGATTGGTGAAAAAATGTTTGCTGAGATTTCAGCAAACGAGTAGTTTTTTGGAAGCTTGGCAACCCCTTTCAAACCGAAAGTGTTTTTCGCCAGTCTCTGCATGGGGTACTTCAAGAGGAAACAAACCATAGAGATAGAACTTAGAACTACTTCATTTTGTCAAGTTTCACGGAGCTAGCACAAACCGTGTTTGATTTAGAGTTTCAAACACATCTATCTATATAGCAGAAAACAGAGTGAAACCTAAAAATTCAAACTGTTACTGGAAACGAACGCTTGAACCTAGAAGAGTGAAAGTTGGGCAGCCAATTGGGCTTAGTGAACTGATCATTACCACCAAGTATCATCAAGATTTGGTGAAAAAATGTTTGCTGAGATTTCAGCAAACGAGTAGTTTTTTGGAAGCTTGGCAACCCCTTTCAAACCAAAGTGTTCTTCGCCAGTCTCTGCATGGGGTACTTCAAGAGGAAACAAACCATAGAGATAGAACTTAGAACTACTTCATTTTGTCAAGTTTCACGGAGCTGGCACAAACCGTGTTTGATTTAGAGTTTCAAACACATCTATCTATATAGCAGAAAACAGAGTGAAACCTAAAATTTCAAAGTGTTACTGGAAACGAACGCTTGAACCTCGAAGAGTGAAAATTGGGCAGCCAAGTGGGCTTAGTGAACTGATCATTACCACCAAGTATCATCAAGATTTGGAGAAAAAATGTTTGCTGAGATTTCAGCAAACGAGTAGTTTTTGGAAGCTTGGCAACCCCTTTCAAACGAAAGGGTTCTTCGCCAGTCTCTGCATGGGGTACTTCAAGAGGAAACAAACCATAGAGATAGAACTTAGAACTACTTCATTTTGTCAAGTTTCACGAAGCTAGCACAAACCGTGTTTGATTTAGAGTTTCAAACACATCTATCTATATAGCAGAAAACAGAGTGAAACCTAAAAATTCAAAGTGTTACTGGAAACGAATGCTTGAACCTAGAAGAGTGAAAGTTGGGCAGCCAAGTGGGATTAGTGAACTGATCATTACCACCAAGTATCATCAAGATTTGGTGAAAAAATGTTTGCTGAGATTTCAGCAAACTAGTAGTTTTTTGGAAGCTTGGCAACCCCTTTCAAACGAAAGTGTTTTTCGCCAGTCTCTGCATGGGGTACTTCAAGAGGAAACAAACCATAGAGATAGAACTTAGGACTACTTCATTTTGTCAAGTTTCAAGGAGCTAGCACAAACCGTGTTTGATTTAGAGTTTCAAACACATCTATCTATATAACAGAAAACAGAGTGAAACCTAAAAATTCAAACTGTTACTGGAAACGAACGCTTGAACCTAGAAGAGTGAAAGTTGCGCAGCCAAGTGGGATTAGTGAACTGATCATTACGACCAAGTATCATCAAGATTTGGTGAAAAAATGTTTGCTGAGATTTCAGCAAACGAGTAGTTTTGTGGAAGCTTGGCAACCCCTTTCAAACGAAAGTGTTCTTCGCCAGTCTCTGCATGGGGTACTTCAAGAGGAAACAAACCATAGAGATAGAACTTAGAACTACTTCATTTGGTCAAGTTTCAAGGAGCTAGCACAAACCGTGTTTGATTTAGAATTCCAAACACAGCTATCTATGTAGGAGAAAACAGAGTGAAACCTAAAAATTCAAACAGTCACTGGAAACGAAAGCTTCCACCTAGAAGAAAAAAATTGGGGCAGCCAAGTGGGCTTAGTGAACTGATCATTACCACCAAGTATCATCAAGATTTGGTGAAAAAATGTTTGCTGAGATTTCTGCAAACTAGTAGTTTTTTGGAAGCTTGGCAACCCATTTCAAAAGAAAGTGTTTTTCGCCAGTCTCTGCATGGGGTACTTCAAGAGGAAACAAACCATAGAGATAGAACTTAGAACTACTTCATTTTGTGAAGTTTCAAGGAGCTAGCCCAAACCGTGTTTGATTTAGAGTTTCAAACACATCTATCTATATAGCAGAAAACAGAGTGAAACCTAAAAATTCAAAGTGTTACTGGAAACGAACGCTTGAACCTAGAAGAGTGAAAGTTGGGCAGCCAAGTGGGATTAGTGAACTGATCATTACCACCAAGTATCATCAAGATTTGGGGAAAAAATGTTTGCTGAGATTTCAGCAAACGAGTAGTTTTTTGGAAGCTTGGCAACCCCTTTCAAACGAAAGTGTTCTTCGCCAGTCTCTGCATGGGGTACGTCAAGAGGAAACAAACCATAGAGATAGAACTTAGAACTACTTCATTTTGTCAAGTTTCAAGGAGCTAGCACAAACCGTGTTTGATTTAGAGTTTCAAACACATCTATCTATATAACAGAAAACAGAGTGAAACCTAAAAATTCAAACTGTTACTGGAAACGAACGCTTGAACCTAGAAGAGTGAAAGTTGTGCAGCCAAGTGGGATTAGTGAACTGATCATTACCACCAAGTATCATCAAGATTTGGTGAAAAAATGTTTGCTGAGATTTCAGCAAACTAGTAGTTTTTTGGAAGCTTGGCAACCCCTTTCAAACGGAAGTGTTTTTCGCCAGTCTCTGCATGGGGTACTTCAAGAGGAAACAAACCATAGAGATAGAACTTAGAACTACTTCATTTTGTCAAGTTTCACGGAGCTGGCACAAACCGTGTTTGATTTAGAGTTTCAAACACATCTATCTATATAGCAGAAAACAGAGTGAAACCTAAAATTTCAAAGTGTTACAGGAAACGAACGCTTGAACCTCGAAGAGTGAAAATTGGGCAGCCAAGTGGGCTTAGTGAACTGATCATTACCACCAAGTATCATCAAGATTTGGAGAAAAAATGTTTGCTGAGATTTCAGCAAACGAGTAGTTTTTGGAAGCTTGGCAACCCCTTTCAAACGAAAGTGTTCTTCGCCAGTCTCTGCATGGAGTACTTCAAGAGGAAACAAACCATAGAGATAGAACTTAGAACTACTTCATTTTGTCAAGTTTCACGAAGCTAGCACAAACCGTGTTTGATTTAGAGTTTCAAACACATCTATCTATATAGCAGAAAACAGAGTGAAACCTAAAAATTCAAAGTGTTACTGGAAACGAATGCTTGAACCTAGAAGAGTGAAAGTTGGGCAGCCAAGTGGGATTAGTGAACTCATCATTACCACCAAGTATCATCAAGATTTGGTGAAAAAATGTTTGCTGAGATTTCAGCAAACTAGTAGTTTTTTGGAAGCTTGGCAACCCCTTTCAAACGAAAGTGTTTTTCGCCAGTCTCTGCATGGGGTACTTCAAGAGGAAACAAACCATAGAGATAGAACTTAGGACTACTTCATTTTTTCAAGTTTCAAGGAGCTAGCACAAACCGTGTTTGATTTAGAGTTTCAAACACATCTATCTATATAACAGAAAACAGAGTGAAACCTAAAAATTCAAACTGTTACTGGAAACGAACGCTTGAACCTAGAAGAGTGAAAGTTGCGCAGCCAAGTGGGATTAGTGAACTGATCATTACGAACAAGTATCATCAAGATTTGATGAAAAAATGTTTGCTGAGATTTCAGCAAACGAGTAGTTTTGTGGAAGCTTGGCAACCCCTTTCAATCAAAAGTGTTCTTCGCCAGTCTCTGCATGGGGTACTTCAAGAGGAAACAAACCATAGAGATAGAACTTAGAACTACTTCATTTGGTCAAGTTTCAAGGAGCTAGCACAAACCGTGTTTGATTTAGAATTCCAAACACAGCTATCTATGTAGGAGAAAACAGAGTGAAACCTAAAAATTCAAACAGTCACTGGAAACGAAAGCTTCAACCTAGAAGAAAAAAATTGGGGCAGCCAAGTGGGCTTAGTGAACTGATCATTACCACCAAGTATCATCAAGATTTGGTCAAAAGATGTTTGCTGAGATTTCAGCAAACGAGTAGTTTTTTGGAAGCTTGGCAACCGCTTTCAAACGAAAGTGTTTTTCGCCAGTCTCTGCATTGGGTACTTCAAGAGGAAACAAACCATAGAGATAGAACTTAGAACTACTTCATTTTGTGAAGTTTCAAGGAGCTAGCACAAACCGTGTTTATTTAGAGTTTCAAACACATCTATCTATATAACAGAAAACAGAGTGAAACCTAAAAATTCAAACTGTTACTGGAAAAGAACGCTTGAACCTAGAAGAGTGAAAGTTGGGCAGCCAAGTGGGATTAGTGAACTGATCATTACCACCAAGTATCATCAAGATTTGGTGAAAAAATGTTTGCTGAGATTTCAGCAAAATAGTAGTTTTTTGGAAGCTTGGCAACCCCTTTCAAACGGAAGTGTTTTTCGCGAGTCTCTGCATGGGGTACTTCAAGAGGAAACAAACCATAGAGATAGAACTTAGAACTACTTCATTTGGTCAAGTTTCAAGGAGCTAGCACAAACCGTGTTTGATTTAGAGTTTCAAACACATCGATCTATATAGCAGAAAACAGAGTGAAACCTAAAATTTCAAAGTGTTACTGGAAACGAACGCTTGAACCTAGAAGAGTGAAAATTGGGCAGCCAAGTGGGCTTAGTGAACTGATCATTACCACCAAGTATCATCAAGATTTGGTGAAAAAATGTTTGCTGAGATTTCAGCAAACGAGTAGTTTTTTGGAAGCTTGGCAACCCCTTTCAAACCAAAGTGTTCTTCGCCAGTCTCTGCATGGGGTACTTCAAGAGGAAACAAACCATAGAGATAGAACTTAGAACTACTTCATTTTGTCAAGTTTCACGGAGCTGGCACAAACCGTGTTTGATTTAGAGTTTCAAACACATCTATCTATATAGCAGAAAACAGAGTGAAACCTAAAATTTCAAAGTGTTACTGGAAACGAACGCTTGAACCTCGAAGAGTGAAAATTGGGCAGCCAAGTGGGCTTAGTGAACTGATCATTACCACCAAGTATCATCAAGATTTGGTGAAAAAATGTTTGCTGAGATTTCAGCAAACGAGTAGTTTTTGGAAGCTTGGCAACCCCTTTCAAACGAAAGTGTTCTTCGCCAGTCTCTGCATGGGGTACTTCAAGAGGAAACAAACCATAGAGATAGAACTTAGAACTACTTCATTTTGTCAAGTTTCACGAAGCTAGCACAAACCGTGTTTGATTTAGAGTTTCAAACACATCTATCTATATAGCAGAAAACAGAGTGAAACCTAAAAATTCAAAGTGTTACTGGAAACGAATGCTTGAACCTAGAAGAGTGAAAGTTGGGCAGCCAAGTGGGATTAGTGAACTGATCATTACCACCAAGTATCATCAAGATTTGGTGAAAAAATGTTTGCTGAGATTTCAGCAAACTAGTAGTTTTTTGGAAGCTTGGCAACCCCTTTCAAACGAAAGTGTTTTTCGCCAGTCTCTGCATGGGGTACTTCAAGAGGAAACAAACCATAGAGATAGAACTTAGGACTACTTCATTTTGTCAAGTTTCAAGGAGCTAGCACAAACCGTGTTTGATTTAGAGTTTCAAACACATCTATCTATATAGCAGAAAACAGAGTGAAACCTAAAAATTCAAAGTGTTACTGGAAACGAACGCTTGAACCTAGAAGAGTGAAAATTGGGCAGCCAAGTGGGCTTAGTGAACTGATCATTACCACCAAGTATCATCAAGATTTGGTGAAAAAATGTTTGCTGAGATTTCAGCAAACGAGTAGTTTTTTGGACGCTTGGCAACCCCTTTCAAACCAAAGTGTTCTTCGCCAGTCTCTGCATGGGGTACTTCAAGAGGAAACAAACCATAGAGATAGAACTTAGAACTACTTCATTTTGTCAAGTTTCACGGAGCTGGCACAAACCGTGTTTGATTTAGAGTTTCAAACACATCTATCTATATAGCAGAAAACAGAGTGAAACCTAAAATTTCAAAGTGTTACAGGAAACGAACGCTTGAACCTCGAGGAGTGAAAATTGGGCAGCCAAGTGGGCTTAGTGAACTGATCATTACCACCAAGTATCATCAAGATTTGGAGAAAAAATGTTTGCTGAGATTTCAGCAAACGAGTAGTTTTTGGAAGCTTGGCAACCCCTTTCAAACGAAAGTGTTCTTCGCCAGTCTCTGCATGGAGTACTTCAAGAGGAAACAAACCATAGAGATAGAACTTAGAACTACTTCATTTTGTCAAGTTTCACGAAGCTAGCACAAACCGTGTTTGATTTAGAGTTTCAAACACATCTATCTATATAGCAGAAAACAGAGTGAAACCTAAAAATTCAAAGTGTTACTGGAAACGAATGCTTGAACCTAGAAGAGTGAAAGTTGGGCAGCCAAGTGGGATTAGTGAACTCATCATTACCACCAAGTATCATCAAGATTTGGTGAAAAAATGTTTGCTGAGATTTCAGCAAACTAGTAGTTTTTTGGAAGCTTGGCAACCCCTTTCAAACGAAAGTGTTTTTCGCCAGTCTCTGCATGGGGTACTTCAAGAGGAAACAAACCATAGAGATAGAACTTAGGACTACTTCATTTTTTCAAGTTTCAAGGAGCTAGCACAAACCGTGTTTGATTTAGAGTTTCAAACACATCTATCTATATAACAGAAAACAGAGTGAAACCTAAAAATTCAAACTGTTACTGGAAACGAACGCTTGAACCTAGAAGAGTGAAAGTTGCGCAGCCAAGTGGGATTAGTGAACTGATCATTACGAACAAGTATCATCAAGATTTGATGAAAAAATGTTTGCTGAGATTTCAGCAAACGAGTAGTTTTGTGGAAGCTTGGCAACCCCTTTCAATCGAAAGTGTTCTTCGCCAGTCTCTGCATGGGGTACTTCAAGAGGAAACAAACCATAGAGATAGAACTTAGAACTACTTCATTTGGTCAAGTTTCAAGGAGCTAGCACAAACCGTGTTTGATTTAGAATTCCAAACACAGCTATCTATGTAGGAGAAAACAGAGTGAAACCTAAAAATTCAAACAGTCACTGGAAACGAAAGCTTCCACCTAGAAGAAAAAAATTGGGGCAGCCAAGTGGGCTTAGTGAACTGATCATTACCACCAAGTATCATCAAGATTTGGTGAAAAAATGTTTGCTGAGATTTCTGCAAACTAGTAGTTTTTTGGAAGCTTGGCAACCCATTTCAAAAGAAAGTGTTTTTCGCCAGTCTCTGCATGGGGTACTTCAAGAGGAAACAAACCATAGAGATAGAACTTAGAACTACTTCATTTTGTGAAGTTTCAAGGAGCTAGCCCAAACCGTGTTTGATTTAGAGTTTCAAACACATCTATCTATATAGCAGAAAACAGAGTGAAACCTAAAAATTCAAAGTGTTACTGGAAACGAACGCTTGAACCTAGAAGAGTGAAAGTTGGGCAGCCAAGTGGGATTAGTGAACTGATCATTACCACCAAGTATCATCAAGATTTGGGGAAAAAATGTTTGCTGAGATTTCAGCAAACGAGTAGTTTTTTGGAAGCTTGGCAACCCCTTTCAAACGAAAGTGTTCTTCGCCAGTCTCTGCATGGGGTACGTCAAGAGGAAACAAACCATAGAGATAGAACTTAGAACTACTTCATTTTGTCAAGTTTCAAGGAGCTAGCACAAACCGTGTTTGATTTAGAGTTTCAAACACATCTATCTATATAACAGAAAACAGAGTGAAACCTAAAAATTCAAACTGTTACTGGAAACGAACGCTTGAACCTAGAAGAGTGAAAGTTGTGCAGCCAAGTGGGATTAGTGAACTGATCATTACCACCAAGTATCATCAAGATTTGGTGAAAAAATGTTTGCTGAGATTTCAGCAAACTAGTAGTTTTTTGGAAGCTTGGCAACCCCTTTCAAACGGAAGTGTTTTTCGCCAGTCTCTGCATGGGGTACTTCAAGAGGAAACAAACCATAGAGATAGAACTTAGAACTACTTCATTTTGTCAAGTTTCACGGAGCTGGCACAAACCGTGTTTGATTTAGAGTTTCAAACACATCTATCTATATAGCAGAAAACAGAGTGAAACCTAAAATTTCAAAGTGTTACAGGAAACGAACGCTTGAACCTCGAAGAGTGAAAATTGGGCAGCCAAGTGGGCTTAGTGAACTGATCATTACCACCAAGTATCATCAAGATTTGGAGAAAAAATGTTTGCTGAGATTTCAGCAAACGAGTAGTTTTTGGAAGCTTGGCAACCCCTTTCAAACGAAAGTGTTCTTCGCCAGTCTCTGCATGGAGTACTTCAAGAGGAAACAAACCATAGAGATAGAACTTAGAACTACTTCATTTTGTCAAGTTTCACGAAGCTAGCACAAACCGTGTTTGATTTAGAGTTTCAAACACATCTATCTATATAGCAGAAAACAGAGTGAAACCTAAAAATTCAAAGTGTTACTGGAAACGAATGCTTGAACCTAGAAGAGTGAAAGTTGGGCAGCCAAGTGGGATTAGTGAACTCATCATTACCACCAAGTATCATCAAGATTTGGTGAAAAAATGTTTGCTGAGATTTCAGCAAACTAGTAGTTTTTTGGAAGCTTGGCAACCCCTTTCAAACGAAAGTGTTTTTCGCCAGTCTCTGCATGGGGTACTTCAAGAGGAAACAAACCATAGAGATAGAACTTAGGACTACTTCATTTTTTCAAGTTTCAAGGAGCTAGCACAAACCGTGTTTGATTTAGAGTTTCAAACACATCTATCTATATAACAGAAAACAGAGTGAAACCTAAAAATTCAAACTGTTACTGGAAACGAACGCTTGAACCTAGAAGAGTGAAAGTTGCGCAGCCAAGTGGGATTAGTGAACTGATCATTACGAACAAGTATCATCAAGATTTGATGAAAAAATGTTTGCTGAGATTTCAGCAAACGAGTAGTTTTGTGGAAGCTTGGCAACCCCTTTCAATCAAAAGTGTTCTTCGCCAGTCTCTGCATGGGGTACTTCAAGAGGAAACAAACCATAGAGATAGAACTTAGAACTACTTCATTTGGTCAAGTTTCAAGGAGCTAGCACAAACCGTGTTTGATTTAGAATTCCAAACACAGCTATCTATGTAGGAGAAAACAGAGTGAAACCTAAAAATTCAAACAGTCACTGGAAACGAAAGCTTCAACCTAGAAGAAAAAAATTGGGGCAGCCAAGTGGGCTTAGTGAACTGATCATTACCACCAAGTATCATCAAGATTTGGTCAAAAGATGTTTGCTGAGATTTCAGCAAACGAGTAGTTTTTTGGAAGCTTGGCAACCGCTTTCAAACGAAAGTGTTTTTCGCCAGTCTCTGCATTGGGTACTTCAAGAGGAAACAAACCATAGAGATAGAACTTAGAACTACTTCATTTTGTGAAGTTTCAAGGAGCTAGCACAAACCGTGTTTATTTAGAGTTTCAAACACATCTATCTATATAACAGAAAACAGAGTGAAACCTAAAAATTCAAACTGTTACTGGAAAAGAACGCTTGAACCTAGAAGAGTGAAAGTTGGGCAGCCAAGTGGGATTAGTGAACTGATCATTACCACCAAGTATCATCAAGATTTGGTGAAAAAATGTTTGCTGAGATTTCAGCAAAATAGTAGTTTTTTGGAAGCTTGGCAACCCCTTTCAAACGGAAGTGTTTTTCGCGAGTCTCTGCATGGGGTACTTCAAGAGGAAACAAACCATAGAGATAGAACTTAGAACTACTTCATTTGGTCAAGTTTCAAGGAGCTAGCACAAACCGTGTTTGATTTAGAGTTTCAAACACATCGATCTATATAGCAGAAAACAGAGTGAAACCTAAAATTTCAAAGTGTTACTGGAAACGAACGCTTGAACCTAGAAGAGTGAAAATTGGGCAGCCAAGTGGGCTTAGTGAACTGATCATTACCACCAAGTATCATCAAGATTTGGTGAAAAAATGTTTGCTGAGATTTCAGCAAACGAGTAGTTTTTTGGAAGCTTGGCAACCCCTTTCAAACCAAAGTGTTCTTCGCCAGTCTCTGCATGGGGTACTTCAAGAGGAAACAAACCATAGAGATAGAACTTAGAACTACTTCATTTTGTCAAGTTTCACGGAGCTGGCACAAACCGTGTTTGATTTAGAGTTTCAAACACATCTATCTATATAGCAGAAAACAGAGTGAAACCTAAAATTTCAAAGTGTTACTGGAAACGAACGCTTGAACCTCGAAGAGTGAAAATTGGGCAGCCAAGTGGGCTTAGTGAACTGATCATTACCACCAAGTATCATCAAGATTTGGTGAAAAAATGTTTGCTGAGATTTCAGCAAACGAGTAGTTTTTGGAAGCTTGGCAACCCCTTTCAAACGAAAGTGTTCTTCGCCAGTCTCTGCATGGGGTACTTCAAGAGGAAACAAACCATAGAGATAGAACTTAGAACTACTTCATTTTGTCAAGTTTCACGAAGCTAGCACAAACCGTGTTTGATTTAGAGTTTCAAACACATCTATCTATATAGCAGAAAACAGAGTGAAACCTAAAAATTCAAAGTGTTACTGGAAACGAATGCTTGAACCTAGAAGAGTGAAAGTTGGGCAGCCAAGTGGGATTAGTGAACTGATCATTACCACCAAGTATCATCAAGATTTGGTGAAAAAATGTTTGCTGAGATTTCAGCAAACTAGTAGTTTTTTGGAAGCTTGGCAACCCCTTTCAAACGAAAGTGTTTTTCGCCAGTCTCTGCATGGGGTACTTCAAGAGGAAACAAACCATAGAGATAGAACTTAGGACTACTTCATTTTGTCAAGTTTCAAGGAGCTAGCACAAACCGTGTTTGATTTAGAGTTTCAAACACATCTATCTATATAGCAGAAAACAGAGTGAAACCTAAAAATTCAAAGTGTTACTGGAAACGAACGCTTGAACCTAGAAGAGTGAAAATTGGGCAGCCAAGTGGGCTTAGTGAACTGATCATTACCACCAAGTATCATCAAGATTTGGTGAAAAAATGTTTGCTGAGATTTCAGCAAACGAGTAGTTTTTTGGACGCTTGGCAACCCCTTTCAAACCAAAGTGTTCTTCGCCAGTCTCTGCATGGGGTACTTCAAGAGGAAACAAACCATAGAGATAGAACTTAGAACTACTTCATTTTGTCAAGTTTCACGGAGCTGGCACAAACCGTGTTTGATTTAGAGTTTCAAACACATCTATCTATATAGCAGAAAACAGAGTGAAACCTAAAATTTCAAAGTGTTACAGGAAACGAACGCTTGAACCTCGAGGAGTGAAAATTGGGCAGCCAAGTGGGCTTAGTGAACTGATCATTACCACCAAGTATCATCAAGATTTGGAGAAAAAATGTTTGCTGAGATTTCAGCAAACGAGTAGTTTTTGGAAGCTTGGCAACCCCTTTCAAACGAAAGTGTTCTTCGCCAGTCTCTGCATGGAGTACTTCAAGAGGAAACAAACCATAGAGATAGAACTTAGAACTACTTCATTTTGTCAAGTTTCACGAAGCTAGCACAAACCGTGTTTGATTTAGAGTTTCAAACACATCTATCTATATAGCAGAAAACAGAGTGAAACCTAAAAATTCAAAGTGTTACTGGAAACGAATGCTTGAACCTAGAAGAGTGAAAGTTGGGCAGCCAAGTGGGATTAGTGAACTCATCATTACCACCAAGTATCATCAAGATTTGGTGAAAAAATGTTTGCTGAGATTTCAGCAAACTAGTAGTTTTTTGGAAGCTTGGCAACCCCTTTCAAACGAAAGTGTTTTTCGCCAGTCTCTGCATGGGGTACTTCAAGAGGAAACAAACCATAGAGATAGAACTTAGGACTACTTCATTTTTTCAAGTTTCAAGGAGCTAGCACAAACCGTGTTTGATTTAGAGTTTCAAACACATCTATCTATATAACAGAAAACAGAGTGAAACCTAAAAATTCAAACTGTTACTGGAAACGAACGCTTGAACCTAGAAGAGTGAAAGTTGCGCAGCCAAGTGGGATTAGTGAACTGATCATTACGAACAAGTATCATCAAGATTTGATGAAAAAATGTTTGCTGAGATTTCAGCAAACGAGTAGTTTTGTGGAAGCTTGGCAACCCCTTTCAATCGAAAGTGTTCTTCGCCAGTCTCTGCATGGGGTACTTCAAGAGGAAACAAACCATAGAGATAGAACTTAGAACTACTTCATTTGGTCAAGTTTCAAGGAGCTAGCACAAACCGTGTTTGATTTAGAATTCCAAACACAGCTATCTATGTAGGAGAAAACAGAGTGAAACCTAAAAATTCAAACAGTCACTGGAAACGAAAGCTTCAACCTAGAAGAAAAAAATTGGGGCAGCCAAGTGGGCTTAGTGAACTGATCATTACCACCAAGTATCATCAAGATTTGGTCAAAAGATGTTTGCTGAGATTTCAGCAAACGAGTAGTTTTTTGGAAGCTTGGCAACCGCTTTCAAACGAAAGTGTTTTTCGCCAGTCTCTGCATTGGGTACTTCAAGAGGAAACAAACCATAGAGATAGAACTTAGAACTACTTCATTTTGTGAAGTTTCAAGGAGCTAGCACAAACCGTGTTTATTTAGAGTTTCAAACACATCTATCTATATAACAGAAAACAGAGTGAAACCTAAAAATTCAAACTGTTACTGGAAAAGAACGCTTGAACCTAGAAGAGTGAAAGTTGGGCAGCCAAGTGGGATTAGTGAACTGATCATTACCACCAAGTATCATCAAGATTTGGTGAAAAAATGTTTGCTGAGATTTCAGCAAAATAGTAGTTTTTTGGAAGCTTGGCAACCCCTTTCAAACGGAAGTGTTTTTCGCGAGTCTCTGCATGGGGTACTTCAAGAGGAAACAAACCATAGAGATAGAACTTAGAACTACTTCATTTGGTCAAGTTTCAAGGAGCTAGCACAAACCGTGTTTGATTTAGAGTTTCAAACACATCGATCTATATAGCAGAAAACAGAGTGAAACCTAAAATTTAAAAGTGTTACTGGAAACGAACGCTTGAACCTCGAAGAGTGAAAATTGGGCAGCCAAGTGGGCTTAGTGAACTGATCATTACCACCAAGTATCATCAAGATTTGGTGAAAAAATGTTTGCTGAGATTTCAGCAAACGAGTAGTTTTTGGAAGCTTGGCAACCCCTTTCAAACGAAAGTGTTCTTCGCCAGTCTCTGCATGGGGTACTTCAAGAGGAAACAAACCATAGAGATAGAACTTAGAACTACTTCATTTTGTCAAGTTTCACGAAGCTAGCACAAACCGTGTTTGATTTAGAGTTTCAAACACATCTATCTATATAGCAGAAAACAGAGTGAAACCTAAAAATTCAAAGTGTTACTGGAAACGAATGCTTGAACCTAGAAGAGTGAAAGTTGGGCAGCCAATTGGGATCAGTGAACTGATCATTACCACCAAGTATCATCAAGATTTGGTGAAAAAATGTTTGCTGAGATTTCAGCAAACTAGTAGTTTTTTGGAAGCTTGGCAACCCCTTTCAAACGAAAGTGTTTTTCGCCAGTCTCTGCATGGGGTACTTCAAGAGGAAACAAACCATAGAGATAGAACTTAGGACTACTTCATTTTTTCAAGTTTCAAGGAGCTAGCACAAACCGTATTTGATTTAGAGTTTCAAACACATCTATCTATATAACAGAAAACAGAGTGAAACCTAAAAATTCAAACTGTTACTGGAAACGAACGCTTGAACCTAGAAGAGTGAAAGTTGCGCAGCCAAGTGGGATTAGTGAACTGATCATTACGACCAAGTATCATCAAGATTTGGTGAAAAAATGTTTGCTGAGATTTCAGCAAACGAGTAGTTTTGTGGAAGCTTGGCAACCCCTTTCAAACGAAAGTGTTCTTCGCCAGTCTCTGCATGGGGTACTTCAAGAGGAAAAAAACCATAGAGATAGAACTTAGAACTACTTCATTTGGTCAAGTTTCAAGGAGCTAGCACAAACCGTGTTTGATTTAGAGTTTCAAACACATCTATCTATATAGCAGAAAACAGAGTGAAACCTAAAAATTCAAAGTGTTACTGGAAACGAACGCTTGAACCTAGAAGAGTGAAAATTGGGCAGCCAAGTGGGCTTAGTGAACTGATCATTACCACCAAGTATCATCAAGATTTGGTGAAAAAATGTTTGCTGAGATTTCAGCAAACGAGTAGTTTTTTGGACGCTTGGCAACCCATTTCAAACCAAAGTGTTCTTCGCCAGTCTCTGCATGGGGTACTTCAAGAGGAAACAAACCATAGAGATAGAACTTAGAACTACTTCATTTTGTCAAGTTTCACGGAGCTGGCACAAACCGTGTTTGATTTAGAGTTTCAAACACATCTATCTATATAGCAGAAAAGAGAGTGAAACCTAAAATTTCAAAGTGTTACAGGAAACGAACGCTTGAACCTCGAAGAGTGAAAATTGGGCAGCCAAGTGGGCTTAGTGAACTGATCATTACCACCAAGTATCATCAAGATTTGGAGAAAAAATGTTTGCTGAGATTTCAGCAAACGAGTAGTTTTTGGAAGCTTGGCAACCCCTTTCAAACGAAAGTGTTCTTCGCCAGTCTCTGCATGGGGTACTTCAAGAGGAAACAAACCATAGAGATAGAACTTAGAACTACTTCATTTTGTCAAGTTTCACGAAGCTAGCACAAACCGTGTTTGATTTAGAGTTTCAAACACATCTATCTATATAACAGAAAACAGAGTGAAACCTAAAAATTCAAACTGTTACTGGAAACGAACGCTTGAACCTAGAAGAGTGAAAGTTGCGCAGCCAAGTGGGATTAGTGAACTGATCATTACGAACAAGTATCATCAAGATTTGATGAAAAAATGTTTGCTGAGATTTCAGCAAACGAGTAGTTTTGTGGAAGCTTGGCAACCCCTTTCAATCGAAAGTGTTCTTCGCCAGTCTCTGCATGGGGTACTTCAAGAGGAAACAAACCATAGAGATAGAACTTAGAACTACTTCATTTGGTCAAGTTTCAAGGAGCTAGCACAAACCGTGTTTGATTTAGAATTCCAAACACAGCTATCTATGTAGGAGAAAACAGAGTGAAACCTAAAAATTCAAACAGTCACTGGAAACGAAAGCTTCAACCTAGAAGAAAAAAATTGGGGCAGCCAAGTGGGCTTAGTGAACTGATCATTACCACCAAGTATCATCAAGATTTGGTGAAAAAATGTTTGCTGAGATTTCTGCAAACTAGTAGTTTTTTGGAAGCTTGGCAACCCCTTTCAAACGAAAGTGTTTTTCGCCAGTCTCTGCATGGGGTACTTCAAGAGGAAACAAACCATAGAGATAGAACTTAGAACTACTTCATTTGGTCAAGTTTCAAGGAGCTAGCACAAACCGTGTTTGATTTAGAGTTTCAAACACATCGATCTATATAGCAGAAAACAGAGTGAAACCTAAAATTTCAAAGTGTTACTGGAAACGAACGCTTGAACCTAGAAGAGTGAAAATTGGGCAGCCAAGTGGGCTTAGTGAACTGATCATTACCACCAAGTATCATCAAGATTTGGTGAAAAAATGTTTGCTGAGATTTCAGCAAACGAGTAGTTTTTTGGAAGCTTGGCAACCCCTTTCAAACGAAAGTGTTTTTTGCCAGTCTCTGCATGGGGTACTTCAAGAGGAAACAAACCATAGAGATAGAACTTAGAACTACTTCATTTTGTCAAGTTTCACGGAGCTAGCACAAACCGTGCTTGATTTAGAGTTTCAAACACATCTATCTATATAGCAGAAAACAGAGTGAAACCTAAAAATTCAAACTGTTACTGGAAACGAACGCTTGAACCTAGAAGAGTGAAAGTTGGGCAGCCAAGTGGGCTTAGTGAACTGATCATTACCACCAAGTATCATCAAGATTTGGTGAAAAAATGTTTGCTGAGATTTCAGCAAACGAGTAGTTTTTTGGAAGCTTGGCAACCCCTTTCAAACCAAAGTGTTCTTCGCCAGTCTCTGCATGGGGTACTTCAAGAGGAAACAAACCATAGAGATAGAACTTAGAACTACTTCATTTTGTCAAGTTTCACGGAGCTGGCACAAACCGTGTTTGATTTAGAGTTTCAAACACATCTATCTATATAGTAGAAAACAGAGTGAAACCTAAAATTTCAAAGTGTTACTGGAAACGAACGCTTGAACCTCGAAGAGTGAAAATTGGGCAGCCAAGTGGGCTTAGTGAACTGATCATTACCACCAAGTATCATCAAGATTTGGAGAAAAAATGTTTGCTGAGATTTCAGCAAACGAGTAGTTTTTGGAAGCTTGGCAACCCCTTTCAAACGAAAGTGTTCTTCGCCAGTCTCTGCATGGGGTACTTCAAGAGGAAACAAACCATAGAGATAGAACTTAGAACTACTTCATTTTGTCAAGTTTCACGAAGCTAGCACAAACCGTGTTTGATTTAGAGTTTCAAACACATCTATCTATATAGCAGAAAACAGAGTGAAACCTAAAAATTCAAAGTGTTACTGGAAACGAATGCTTGAACCTAGAAGAGTGAAAGTTGGGCAGCCAAGTGGGATTAGTGAACTGATCATTACCACCAAGTATCATCAAGATTTGGTGAAAAAATGTTTGCTGAGATTTCAGCAAACTAGTAGTTTTTTGGAAGCTTGGCAACCCCTTTCAAACGAAAGTGTTTTTCGCCAGTCTCTGCATGGGGTACTTCAAGAGGAAACAAACCATAGAGATAGAACTTAGGACTACTTCATTTTTTCAAGTTTCAAGGAGCTAGCACAAACCGTGTTTGATTTAGAGTTTCAAACACATCTATCTATATAACAGAAAACAGAGTGAAACCTAAAAATTCAAACTGTTACTGGAAACGAACGCTTGAACCTAGAAGAGTGAAAGTTGCGCAGCCAAGTGGGATTAGTGAACTGATCATTACGAACAAGTATCATCAAGATTTGATGAAAAAATGTTTGCTGAGATTTCAGCAAACGAGTAGTTTTGTGGAAGCTTGGCAACCCCTTTCAATCGAAAGTGTTCTTCGCCAGTCTCTGCATGGGGTACTTCAAGAGGAAACAAACCATAGAGATAGAACTTAGAACTACTTCATTTGGTCAAGTTTCAAGGAGCTAGCACAAACCGTGTTTGATTTAGAATTCCAAACACAGCTATCTATGTAGGAGAAAACAGAGTGAAACCTAAAAATTCAAACAGTCACTGGAAACGAAAGCTTCAACCTAGAAGAAAAAAATTGGGGCAGCCAAGTGGGCTTAGTGAACTGATCATTACCACCAAGTATCATCAAGATTTGGTGAAAAAATGTTTGCTGAGATTTCTGCAAACTAGTAGTTTTTTGGAAGCTTGGCAACCCCTTTCAAACGAAAGTGTTTTTCGCCAGTCTCTGCATGGGGTACTTCAAGAGGAAACAAACCATAGAGATAGAACTTAGAACTACTTCATTTGGTCAAGTTTCAAGGAGCTAGCACAAACCGTGTTTGATTTAGAGTTTCAAACACATCGATCTATATAGCAGAAAACAGAGTGAAACCTAAAATTTCAAAGTGTTACTGGAAACGAACGCTTGAACCTAGAAGAGTGAAAATTGGGCAGCCAAGTGGGCTTAGTGAACTGATCATTACCACCAAGTATCATCAAGATTTGGTGAAAAAATGTTTGCTGAGATTTCAGCAAACGAGTAGTTTTTTGGAAGCTTGGCAACCCCTTTCAAACGAAAGTGTTTTTTGCCAGTCTCTGCATGGGGTACTTCAAGAGGAAACAAACCATAGAGATAGAACTTAGAACTACTTCATTTTGTCAAGTTTCACGGAGCTAGCACAAACCGTGTTTGATTTAGAGTTTCAAACACATCTATCTATATAGCAGAAAACAGAGTGAAACCTAAAAATTCAAACTGTTACTGGAAACGAACGCTTGAACCTAGAAGAGTGAAAGTTGGGCAGCCAAGTGGGCTTAGTGAACTGATCATTACCACCAAGTATCATCAAGATTTGGTGAAAAAATGTTTGCTGAGATTTCAGCAAACGAGTAGTTTTTTGGAAGCTTGGCAACCCCTTTCAAACCAAAGTGTTCTTCGCCAGTCTCTGCATGGGGTACTTCAAGAGGAAACAAACCATAGAGATAGAACTTAGAACTACTTCATTTTGTCAAGTTTCACGGAGCTGGCACAAACCGTGTTTGATTTAGAGTTTCAAACACATCTATCTATATAGCAGAAAACAGAGTGAAACCTAAAATTTCAAAGTGTTACTGGAAACGAACGCTTGAACCTCGAAGAGTGAAAATTGGGCAGCCAAGTGGGCTTAGTGAACTGATCATTACCACCAAGTATCATCAAGATTTGGAGAAAAAATGTTTGCTGAGATTTCAGCAAACGAGTAGTTTTTGGAAGCTTGGCAACCCCTTTCAAACGAAAGTGTTCTTCGCCAGTCTCTGCATGGGGTACTTCAAGAGGAAACAAACCATAGAGATAGAACTTAGAACTACTTCATTTTGTCAAGTTTCACGAAGCTAGCACAAACCGTGTTTGATTTAGAGTTTCAAACACATCTATCTATATAGCAGAAAACAGAGTGAAACCTAAAAATTCAAAGTGTTACTGGAAACGAATGCTTGAACCTAGAAGAGTGAAAGTTGGGCAGCCAAGTGGGATTAGTGAACTGATCATTACCACCAAGTATCATCAAGATTTGGTGAAAAAATGTTTGCTGAGATTTCAGCAAACTAGTAGTTTTTTGGAAGCTTGGCAACCCCTTTCAAACGAAAGTGTTTTTCGCCAGTCTCTGCATGGGGTACTTCAAGAGGAAACAAACCATAGAGATAGAACTTAGGACTACTTCATTTTGTCAAGTTTCAAGGAGCTAGCACAAACCGTGTTTGATTTAGAGTTTCAAACACATCTATCTATATAACAGAAAACAGAGTGAAACCTAAAAATTCAAACTGTTACTGGAAACGAACGCTTGAACCTAGAAGAGTGAAAGTTGCGCAGCCAAGTGGGATTAGTGAACTGATCATTACAACCAAGTATCATCAAGATTTGGTGAAAAAATGTTTGCTGAGATTTCAGCAAACGAGTAGTTTTGTGGAAGCTTGGCAACCCCTTTCAAACGAAAGTGTTCTTCGCCAGTCTCTGCATGGGGTACTTCAAGAGGAAACAAACCATAGAGATAGAACTTAGAACTACTTCATTTGGTCAAGTTTCAAGGAGCTAGCACAAACCGTGTTTGATTTAGAATTCCAAACACAGCTATCTATGTAGGAGAAAACAGAGTGAAACCTAAAAATTCAAACAGTCACTGGAAACGAAAGCTTCCACCTAGAAGAAAAAAATTGGGGCAGCCAAGTGGGCTTAGTGAACTGATCATTACCACCAAGTATCATCAAGATTTGGTGAAAAAATGTTTGCTGAGATTTCTGCAAACTAGTAGTTTTTTGGAAGCTTGGCAACCCCTTTCAAACGAAAGTGTTTTTCGCCAGTCTCTGCATGGGGTACTTCAAGAGGAAACAAACCATAGAGATAGAACTTAGAACTACTTCATTTTGTGAAGTTTCAAGGAGCTAGCACAAACCGTGTTTGATTTAGAGTTTCAAACACATCTATCTATATAACAGAAAACAGAGTGAAACCTAAAAATTCAAACTGTTACTGGAAAAGAACGCTTGAACCTAGAAGAGTGTAAGTTGGGCAGCCAAGTGGGATTAGTGAACTGATCATTACCACCAAGTATCATCAAGATTTGGTGAAAAAATGTTTGCTGAGATTTCAGCAAAATAGTAGTTTTTTGGAAGCTTGGCAACCCCTTTCAAACGGAAGTGTTTTTCGCGAGTCTCTGCATGGGGTACTTCAAGAGGAAAGAAACCATAGAGATAGAACTTAGAACTACTTCATTTGGTCAAGTTTCAAGGAGCTAGCACAAACCGTGTTTGATTTAGAGTTTCAAACACATCGATCTATATAGCAGAAAACAGAGTGAAACCTAAAATTTCAAAGTGTTACTGGAAACGAACGCTTGAACCTAGAAGAGTGAAAATTGGGCAGCCAAGTTTGCTTAGTGAACTGATCATTACCACCAAGTATCATCAAGATTTGGTGAAAAAATGTTTGCTGAGATTTCAGCAAACGAGTAGTTTTTTGGAAGCTTGGCAACCCCTTTCAAACGAAAGTGTTTTTCGCCAGTCTCTGCATGGGGTACTTCAAGAGGAAACAAACCATAGAGATAGAACTTAGAACTACTTCATTTTGTCAAGTTTCACGGAGCTAGCACAAACCGTGTTTGATTTAGAGTTTCAAACACATCTATCTATATAGCAGAAAACAGAGTGAAACCTAAAAATTCAAACTGTTACTGGAAACGAACGCTTGAACCTAGAAGAGTGAAAGTTGCGCAGCCAAGTGGGATTAGTGAACTGATCATTACAACCAAGTATCATCAAGATTTGGTGAAAAAATGTTTGCTGAGATTTCAGCAAACGAGTAGTTTTGTGGAAGCTTGGCAACCCCTTTCAAACGAAAGTGTTCTTCGCCAGTCTCTGCATGGGGTACTTCAAGAGGAAACAAACCATAGAGATAGAACTTAGAACTACTTCATTTGGTCAAGTTTCAAGGAGCTAGCACAAACCGTGTTTGATTTAGAATTTCAAACACAGCTATCTATGTAGGAGAAAACAGAGTGAAACCTAAAAATTCAAACAGTCACTGGAAACGAAAGCTTCCACCTAGAAGAAAAAAATTGGGGCAGCCAAGTGGGCTTAGTGAACTGATCATTACCACCAAGTATCATCAAGATTTGGTGAAAAAATGTTTGCTGAGATTTCTGCAAACTAGTAGTTTTTTGGAAGCTTGGCAACCCCTTTCAAACGAAAGTGTTTTTCGCCAGTCTCTGCATGGGGTACTTCAAGAGGAAACAAACCATAGAGATAGAACTTAGAACTACTTCATTTTGTGAAGTTTCAAGGAGCTAGCACAAACCGTGTTTGATTTAGAGTTTCAAACACATCTATCTATATAACAGAAAACAGAGTGAAACCTAAAAATTCAAACTGTTACTGGAAAAGAACGCTTGAACCTAGAAGAGTGAAAGTTGGGCAGCCAAGTGGGATTAGTGAACTGATCATTACCACCAAGTATCATCAAGATTTGGTGAAAAAATGTTTGCTGAGATTTCAGCAAAATAGTAGTTTTTTGGAAGCTTGGCAACCCCTTTCAAACGGAAGTGTTTTTCGCGAGTCTCTGCATGGGGTACTTCAAGAGGAAAGAAACCATAGAGATAGAACTTAGAACTACTTCATTTGGTCAAGTTTCAAGGAGCTAGCACAAACCGTGTTTGATTTAGAGTTTCAAACACATCGATCTATATAGCAGAAAACAGAGTGAAACCTAAAATTTCAAAGTGTTACTGGAAACGAACGCTTGAACCTAGAAGAGTGAAAATTGGGCAGCCAAGTGGGCTTAGTGAACTGATCATTACCACCAAGTATCATCAAGATTTGGTGAAAAAATGTTTGCTGAGATTTCAGCAAACGAGTAGTTTTTTGGAAGCTTGGCAACCCCTTTCAAACGAAAGTGTTTTTCGCCAGTCTCTGCATGGGGTACTTCAAGAGGAAACAAACCATAGAGATAGAACTTAGAACTACTTCATTTTGTCAAGTTTCACAGAGCTAGCACAAACCGTGTTTGATTTAGAGTTTCAAACACATCTATCTATATAGCAGAAAACAGAGTGAAACCTAAAAATTCAAACTGTTACTGGAAACGAACACTTGAACCTAGAAGAGTGAAAGTTGGGCAGCCAAGTGGGATTAGTGAACTGATCATTACCACCAAGTATCATCAAGATTTGGTGAAAAAATATTTGCTGAGATTTCAGCAAACTAGTAGTTTTTTGGAAGCTTGGCAACCCCTTTCAAACGAAAGTGTTTTTCGCCAGTCTCTGCATGGGGTACTTCAAGAGGAAACAAACCATAGAGATAGAACTTAGAACTACTTCATTTTGTCAAGTTTCAAGGAGCTAGCACAAACCGTGTTTGATTTAGAGTTTCAAACACATCTATCTATATAACAGAAAACAGAGTGAAACCTAAAAATTCAAACTGTTACTGGAAACGAATGCTTGAACCTAGAAGAGTGAAAGTTGTGCAGCCAAGTGGGATTAGTGAACTGATCATTACCACCAAGTATCATCAAGATTTGGTGAAAAAATGTTTGCTGAGATTTCAGCAAACTAGTAGTTTTTTGGAAGCTTGGCAACCCCTTTCAAACTGAAGTGTTCTTCGCCAGTCTCTGCATGGGGTACTTCAAGAGGAAACAAACCATAGAGATAGAACTTAGAACTACTTCATTTTGTCAAGTTTCACGGAGCTAGCACAAACCGTGTTTGATTTAGAGTTTCAAACACATCTATCTATATAGCAGAAAACAGAGTGAAACCTAAAAATTCAAACTGTTACTGGAAACGAACGCTTGAACCTAGAAGAGTGAAAGTTGGGCAGCCAAGTGGGATTAGTGATCTGATCATTACGACCAAGTATCATCAAGATTTGGTGAAAAAATGTTTGCTGAGATTTCAGCAAACTAGTAGTTTTTTGGAAGCTTGGCAACCCCTTTCAAACGAAAGTGTTCTTCGCCAGTCTCTGCATGGAGTACTTCAAGAGGAAACAAACCATAGAGATAGAACTTAGAACTACTTCATTTTGTCAAGTTTCACGAAGCTAGCACAAACCGTGTTTGATTTAGAGTTTCAAACACATCTATCTATATAGCAGAAAATAGAGTGAAACCTAAAAATTCAAAGTGTTACTGGAAACGAATGCTTGAACCTAGAAGAGTGAAAGTTGGGCAGCCAAGTGGGATTAGTGAACTGATCAATACCACCAAGTATCATCAAGATTTGGTGAAAAAATGTTTGCTGAGATTTCAGCAAACTAGTAGTTTTTTGGAAGCTTGGCAACCCCTTTCAAACGAAAGTGTTTTTCGCCAGTCTCTGCATGGGGTACTTCAAGAGGAAACAAACCATAGAGATAGAACTTAGGACTACTTCATTTTTTCAAGTTTCAAGGAGCTAGCACAAACCGTGTTTGATTTAGAGTTTCAAACACATCTATCTATATAACAGAAAACAGAGTGAAACCTAAAAATTCAAACTGTTACTGGAAACGAACGCTTGAACCTAGAAGAGTGAAAGTTGCGCAGCCAAGTGGGATTAGTGAACTGATCATTACGAACAAGTATCATCAAGATTTGATGAAAAAATGTTTGCTGAGATTTCAGCAAACGAGTAGTTTTGTGGAAGCTTGGCAACCCCTTTCAATCGAAAGTGTTCTTCGCCAGTCTCTGCATGGGGTACTTCAAGAGGAAACAAACCATAGAGATAGAACTTAGAACTACTTCATTTGGTCAAGTTTCAAGGAGCTAGCACAAACCGTGTTTGATTTAGAATTCCAAACACAGCTATCTATGTAGGAGAAAACAGAGTGAAACCTAAAAATTCAAACAGTCACTGGAAACGAAAGCTTCAACCTAGAAGAAAAAAATTGGGGCAGCCAAGTGGGCTTAGTGAACTGATCATTACCACCAAGTATCATCAAGATTTGGTGAAAAAATGTTTGCTGAGATTTCTGCAAACTAGTAGTTTTTTGGAAGCTTGGCAACCCCTTTCAAACGAAAGTGTTTTTCGCCAGTCTCTGCATGGGGTACTTCAAGAGGAAACAAACCATAGAGATAGAACTTAGAACTACTTCATTTGGTCAAGTTTCAAGGAGCTAGCACAAACCGTGTTTGATTTAGAGTTTCAAACACATCGATCTATATAGCAGAAAACAGAGTGAAACCTAAAATTTCAAAGTGTTACTGGAAACGAACGCTTGAACCTAGAAGAGTGAAAATTGGGCAGCCAAGTGGGCTTAGTGAACTGATCATTACCACCAAGTATCATCAAGATTTGGTGAAAAAAAGTTTGCTGAGATTTCAGCAAACGAGTAGTTTTTTGGAAGCTTGGCAACCCCTTTCAAACGAAAGTGTTTTTCGCCAGTCTCTGCATGGGGTACTTCAAGAGGAAACAAACCATAGAGATAGAACTTAGAACTACTTCATTTTGTCAAGTTTCACGGAGCTAGCACAAACCGTGTTTGATTTAGAGTTTCAAACACATCTATCTATATAGCAGAAAACAGAGTGAAACCTAAAAATTCAAACTGTTACTGGAAACGAACGCTTGAACCTAGAAGAGTGAAAGTTGGGCAGCCAAGTGGGCTTAGTGAACTGATCATTACCACCAAGTATCATCAAGATTTGGTGAAAAAATGTTTGCTGAGATTTCAGCAAACGAGTAGTTTTTTGGAAGCTTGGCAACCCCTTTCAAACCAAAGTGTTCTTCGCCAGTCTCTGCATGGGGTACTTCAAGAGGAAACAAACCATAGAGATAGAACTTAGAACTACTTCATTTTGTCAAGTTTCACGGAGCTGGCACAAACCGTGTTTGATTTAGAGTTTCAAACACATCTATCTATATAGCAGAAAACAGAGTGAAACCTAAAATTTCAAAGTGTTACTGGAAACGAACGCTTGAACCTCGAAGAGTGAAAATTGGGCAGCCAAGTGGGCTTAGTGAACTGATCATTACCACCAAGTATCATCAAGATTATTAGAAAAAATGTTTGCTGAGATTTCAGCAAACGAGTAGTTTTTGGAAGCTTGGCAACCCCTTTCAAACGAAAGTGTTCTTCGCCAGTCTCTGCATGGGGTACTTCAAGAGGAAACAAACCATAGAGATAGAACTTAGAACTACTTCATTTTGTCAAGTTTCACGAAGCTAGCACAAACCGTGTTTGATTTAGAGTTTCAAACACATCTATCTATATAGCAGAAAACAGAGTGAAACCTAAAAATTCAAAGTGTTACTGGAAACGAATGCTTGAACCTAGAAGAGTGAAAGTTGGGCAGCCAAGTGGGATTAGTGAACTGATCATTACCACCAAGTATCATCAAGATTTGGTGAAAAAATGTTTGCTGAGATTTCAGCAAACTAGTAGTTTTTTGGAAGCTTGGCAACCCCTTTCAAACGAAAGTGTTTTTCGCCAGTCTCTGCATGGGGTACTTCAAGAGGAAACAAACCATAGAGATAGAACTTAGGACTACTTCATTTTGTCAAGTTTCAAGGAGCTAGCACAAACCGTGTTTGATTTAGAGTTTCAAACACATCTATCTATATAACAGAAAACAGAGTGAAACCTAAAAATTCAAACTGTTACTGGAAACGAACGCTTGAACCTAGAAGAGTGAAAGTTGCGCAGCCAAGTGGGATTAGTGAACTGATCATTACAACCAAGTATCATCAAGATTTGGTGAAAAAATGTTTGCTGAGATTTCAGCAAACGAGTAGTTTTGTGGAAGCTTGGCAACCCCTTTCAAACGAAAGTGTTCTTCGCCAGTCTCTGCATGGGGTACTTCAAGAGGAAACAAACCATAGAGATAGAACTTAGAACTACTTCATTTGGTCAAGTTTCAAGGAGCTAGCACAAACCGTGTTTGATTTAGAATTCCAAACACAGCTATCTATGTAGGAGAAAACAGAGTGAAACCTAAAAATTCAAACCGTCACTGGAAACGAAAGCTTCCACCTAGAAGAAAAAAATTGGGGCAGCCAAGTGGGCTTAGTGAACTGATCATTACCACCAAGTATCATCAAGATTTGGTGAAAAAATGTTTGCTGAGATTTCTGCAAACTAGTAGTTTTTTGGAAGCTTGGCAACCCCTTTCAAACGAAAGTGTTTTTCGCCAGTCTCTGCATGGGGTACTTCAAGAGGAAACAAACCATAGAGATAGAACTTAGAACTACTTCATTTTGTCAAGTTTCAAGGAGCTAGCACAAACCGTGTTTGATTTAGAGTTTCAAACACATCTATCTATATAACAGAAAACAGAGTGAAACCTAAAAATTCAAACTGTTACTGGAAAAGAACGCTTGAACCTAGAAGAGTGAAAGTTGGGCAGCCAAGTGGGATTAGTGAACTGATCATTACCACCAAGTATCATCAAGATTTGGTGAAAAAATGTTTGCTGAGATTTCAGCAAAATAGTAGTTTTTTGGAAGCTTGGCAACCCCTTTCAAACGGAAGTGTTTTTCGCGAGTCTCTGCATGGGGTACTTCAAGAGGAAAGAAACCATAGAGATAGAACTTAGAACTACTTCATTTGGTCAAGTTTCAAGGAGCTAGCACAAACCGTGTTTGATTTAGAGTTTCAAACACATCGATCTATATAGCAGAAAACAGAGTGAAACCTAAAATTTCAAAGTGTTACTGGAAACGAACGCTTGAACCTAGAAGAGTGAAAATTGGGCAGCCAAGTGGGCTTAGTGAACTGATCATTACCACCAAGTATCATCAAGATTTGGTGAAAAAATGTTTGCTGAGATTTCAGCAAACGAGTAGTTTTTTGGAAGCTTGGCAACCCCTTTCAAACGAAAGTGTTTTTCGCCAGTCTCTGCATGGGGTACTTCAAGAGGAAACAAACCATAGAGATAGAACTTAGAACTACTTCATTTTGTCAAGTTTCAAGGAGCTAGCACAAACCGTGTTTGATTTAGAGTTTCAAACACATCTATCTATATAGCAGAAAACAGAGTGAAACCTAAAAATTCAAACTGTTACTGGAAACGAACACTTGAACCTAGAAGAGTGAAAGTTGGGCAGCCAAGTGGGATTAGTGAACTGATCATTACCACCAAGTATCATCAAGATTTGGTGAAAAAATATTTGCTGAGATTTCAGCAAACTAGTAGTTTTTTGGAAGCTTGGCAACCCCTTTCAAACGAAAGTGTTTTTCGCCAGTCTCTGCATGGG
>NW_027517611.1:0-41501 GCF_048772815.1 Callospermophilus lateralis
AAACCTAAATATAAAAACTGCTACTGAAGACGAACGCTTCAACCTAGAAGAACAAAATTTGGTGAGCTAAGTGGGATTTGTGTACTGATCATTACCACCAAGTATCATCAAGATTGGGTGAAAAAATATTTGCTGGTATTTCGGAAACTCGTTATTTCTTAGAAGATTGGCAACCGCTCTCAATGAAAGTGCTTTTCCACAGTCTGTGCCTAGGGCTACTTGAAGAGGAAACAAACCATAGAGTCAAATCTGAGAACTCCTTTATTTTGTCAAGTTTCAACAAGCTACTACAAACCATGTTGGATTTAGAGATCCAAATTCATCTATCTATATAGGAGAGAACAGAGGGAAACCTAAATATAAAAACTGCTACTGTACATGAACGCTTCAACCTAGAAGAACTAAATTTGGTGAGCCAAGTGGGATTTGTGTACTGATCATTACCACCAAGTATCAACAAGATTGTGTGAAAAAATATTTGCTGGTATTTCGGAAACTCGTTATTTCTTAGAAGCTTGGCAACCCATCTCAATGAAAGTGCTTTCCACAGTCTCTGCCTAGGGCTACATGAAGAGAAACAATCCATAGAGACAAAACTGAGAACTCCTTTATTTTGTCAAGTTTCAAAGAGCTGCTACAAACCATGTTGGATTTAGAGTTCCAAATTGATCTATTTATGGGAGAGAACAGTGGGAAACCTAAATATAAAAACTGCTACTGTAGACGAACGCTTCAACCTAGAAGAACAAAATTTGGTGAGCCAAGTGGGATTTGTGTACTGATCATTACCACCAAGTATCATCAAGATTGGGTGAAAAAATATTTGCTGGAATTTCGGAAACTCGTTATTTCTTAGAAGCTTGGCAACCCATCTCAATGAAAGTGCTTTCCACAGTCTGTGCCTAGGGCTACTTGAAGAGGAAACAAACCATAGAGAGAAAACTGAGAACTCCTTTATTTTGTCAAGTTTCAAAGAGCTACTACAAGCCATGTTGGATTTAGAGTTCCAAATTCATCTATCTATATTGGAGAGAACAGAGGGAAACCTAAATATAAAAATTGCTACTGTAGACGAACGCTTCAACCTAGAAGAACAAAATTTGGTGAGGCAAGTGGGATTTGTGTGCTGATCATTACCACCAAGTATCATCAAGTTTGGATGAAAAAATATTTGCTGGTATTTCAATCTCGATATTTCTTAGAAGCTTGGCAAACCATCTCAATGAAAGTGCTTTTCCACAGTCTGTTCCTAGGGCTACTTGAAGAGGAAACAAACCAGAGAGACAAAACTGAGAACTCCTTTATTTTGTCAAGTTTCAAAGAGCTACTACAAACCATGTTGGATTTAGAGTTCAAAATTCATCTATCTGTATAGGAGAGAACAGAGGGAAACCTAAATATAAAAACTGCTACTGTACACGAACGCTTCAACCTAGATGAACTAAATTTGGTAAGCCAAAAGGGATTTGTGTACTGATCATTACCACCAAGTATCATCATGATTGGGTGAAAAAATATTTGCTAGTATTTCGGAAACTCGTTATTTCTTAGAAGCTTGGCAACCCATCTCAATGAAAGTGCTTTCCACAGTCTGTGCCTAGGGCTACTTGAAGAGGAAACAAACTATAGAGACAAAACTGAGAACTCCTTTATTTTGTCAAGTTTCAAGGAGCTACTGCAAAGCATGTTGGATTTAGAGTTCCAAATTCATCTATCTATATAGGAGAGGACAGAGGGAAACCTAAATATAAAAACTGCTACTGTAGATGAACGCTTCAACATAGAAGAACAAAATTTGGTGAGCCAAGTGGGATTTGTGTACTGATCATTACCACCAAGTATCATCAAGATTGGGTGAAAAAATATTTGCTGGTATTTCGGAAACTCGTTATTTCTTAGAAGCTTGGCAACCCCTCTCAATGAAAGTGCTTTTCCACAGTCTGTGCCTAGGGCTACTTGAAGAGGAAACAAACCATAGAGACAAATCTGAGAACTCCTTTATTTTGTCAAGTTTCAAAGAGCTACTACAAACCATGTTGGATTTAGAGTTCCAAATTCATCTATCTATATAGGAGAGAACAGAGAGAAACCTAAATATAAAAACTGCTACTGTAGACGAACGCTTCAACATAGAATAACAAAATTTAGTGAGCCAAGTGGGATTTGTTTACTGATCATTACCACCAAGTATCAACAAGATTGTGTGAAAAATATTTGCTGGTATTTCGGAAACTCGTTATTTCTTAGAAGCTTGACAACCCATCTCAATGAAAGTGCTTTCCACAGTCTGTGATAAGGCTACTTTAAAAGGAAAGAAACCATAGAGACAAAACTGAGAACTCCCTTATTTTGCCAAGTTTCAAAGAGCTACTACAAACCATGTTGGATTTAGAGTTCCAAATTCATCTATCTATATAGGAGAGAACAGAGGGAAACCTAAATATAAAAACACCTACTGTACACGAACGCTTCAACTTTGAAGAACTAAATTTGGTGAGCCAAGTGGGATTTGTGTATTGATCATTAGCAGCAAGTATCATCAAGATTGGGTGAAAAAATATTTGCTGGTATTTCGGAAACTCGTTATTTCTTAGAAGCTTGGCAACCCCTCTCAATGAAAGTGCTTTTCCAGAGTCTGTGCCTAGGGCTACTTGAAGAGGAAACAAACCATAGAGACAAAACTGAGAACTCCTTTATTTTGTCAATTTTCAAAGAGCTACTACAAAGCATGTTGAATTTAGAGTTCCAAATTCATCTATCTCTATGGAGAGAACAGAGGGAAACCTAAATATAAAAACTGCTACTGTACACGAACGCTTCAACCTAGAAGAACTAAATTTGGTGAGCCAAAAGGGATTTGTGTACTGGTCATTACCACCAAGTATCATCATGATTGGGTGAAAAAATATTTGCTAGTATTTCGGAAACTCGTTATTTCTTAGAAGCTTGGCAACCCATCTCAATGAAAGTGCTTTCCACAGTCTGTGCCTAGGGCTACTTTAAGAGGAAACAAACCATAGAGACAAAACTGAGAACTCCTTTATTTTGTCAAGTTTCAAAGAGCTACTACAAACCATGTTGGATTTAGAGTTCCAAATTCATCTATCTATATAGGAGAGACAAGAGGGAAACCTAAATATAAAAACTGCTACTGTAGACGAACGCTTCAACCTAGAAGAACAAAATTTGGTAAGCCAAGTGGGATTCGTGTACTGATCATTACCACCAAGTATCATCAAGATTGGGTCAAAAAATATTTGCTGGTATTTCGGAAACTCGTTATTTCTTAGAAGATTGGCAACCCCTCTCAATGAAAGTGCTTTTCCACAGTCTGTTCCTAGGGCTACTTGAAGAGGAAACAAACCAGAGAGACAAAACTGAGAACTACTTTATTTTGTCAAGTTTCAAAGAGCTACTACAAACCATGTTGGATTTAGAGTTCCAAATTCATCTATCTGTATAGGAGAGAACAAATTGAAACCTAAATATAAAAACTGCTACTGTACACGAATGCTTCATCCTAGATGAACAAAAATTGGTTAGCCAAGTGGGATTTGTGTGCTGATCATTACCACCAAGTATCATCAAGTTTGGGTGAAAAAATATTTGCTGGTATTTCGGAATCTCGATATTTTTTAGAAGCTTGGCAAACCATCTCAATGAAAGTGCTTTTCCACAGTCTGTTCCTAGGGCTACTTGAAGAGGAAACAAACCAGAGAGACAAAACTGAGAACTCCTTTATTTTGTCAAGTTTCAAGGAGCTACTACAAAGCATGTTGGATTTAGAGTTCCAAATTCATCTATCTATATAAAAGAGAACAGAGGGAAACCTAAATATAAAAACTGTTACTGTAGATGAACGCTTCAACATAGAAGAACAAAATTTGGTGAGCCAAGTGGGATTTGTGTACTGATCATTACCACCAAGTATCAACAAGATTGTGTGAAAAATATTTGCTGGTATTTCGGAAAATCGTTATTTCTTAGAAGCTTGACAACCCATCTCAATGAAAGTGCTTTCCACAGTCTGTGCCTAGGGCTACTTGAAGAGGAAACAAACCATAGAGAGAAAACTGAGAACTCCTTTATTTTGTCAAGTTTCAAAGAGCTACTACAAGCCATGTTGGATTTAGAGTTCCAAATTCATCTATCTATATTGGAGAGAACAGAGGGAAACCTAAATATAAAAATTGCTACTGTAGACGAACGCTTCAACCTAGAAGAACAAAATTTGGTGAGGCAAGTGGGATTTGTGTGCTGATCATTACCACCAAGTATCATCAAGTTTGGATGAAAAACTATTTGCTGGTATTTCAATCTCGATATTTCTTAGAAGCTTGGCAAACCATCTCAATGAAAGTGCTTTTCCACAGTCTGTTCCTAGGGCTACTTGAAGAGGAAACAAACCAGAGAGACAAAACTGAGAACTCCTTTATTTTGTCAAGTTTCAAAGAGCTACTACAAACCATGTTGGATTTAGAGTTCAAAATTCATCTATCTGTATAGGAGAGAACAGAGGGAAACCTAAATATAAAAACTGCTACTGTACACGAACGCTTCAACCTAGATGAACTAAATTTGGTAAGCCAAAAGGGATTTGTGTACTGATCATTACCACCAAGTATCATCATGATTGGGTGAAAAAATATTTGCTAGTATTTCGGAAACTCGTTATTTCTTAGAAGCTTGGCAACCCATCTCAATGAAAGTGCTTTCCACAGTCTGTGCCTAGGGCTACTTGAAGAGGAAACAAACTATAGAGACAAAACTGAGAACTCCTTTATTTTGTCAAGTTTCAAGGAGCTACTGCAAAGCATGTTGGATTTAGAGTTCCAAATTCATCTATCTATATAGGAGAGGACAGAGGGAAACCTAAATATAAAAACTGCTACTGTAGATGAACGCTTCAACATAGAAGAACAAAATTTGGTGAGCCAAGTGGGATTTGTGTACTGATCATTACCACCAAGTATCATCAAGATTGGGTGAAAAAATATTTGCTGGTATTTCGGAAACTCGTTATTTCTTAGAAGCTTGGCAACCCCTCTCAATGAAAGTGCTTTTCCACAGTCTGTGCCTAGGGCTACTTGAAGAGGAAACAAACCATAGAGACAAATCTGAGAACTCCTTTATTTTGTCAAGTTTCAAAGAGCTACTACAAACCATGTTGGATTTAGAGTTCCAAATTCATCTATCTATATAGGAGAGAACAGAGAGAAACCTAAATATAAAAACTGCTACTGTAGACGAACGCTTCAACATAGAATAACAAAATTTAGTGAGCCAAGTGGGATTTGTTTACTGATCATTACCACCAAGTATCAACAAGATTGTGTGAAAAATATTTGCTGGTATTTCGGAAACTCGTTATTTCTTAGAAGCTTGACAACCCATCTCAATGAAAGTGCTTTCCACAGTCTGTGACTAGGGCTACTTTAAAAGGAAAGAAACCATAGAGACAAAACTGAGAACTCCCTTATTTTGCCAAGTTTCAAAGAGCTACTACAAACCATGTTGGATTTAGAGTTCCAAATTCATCTATCTATATAGGAGAGAACAGAGGGAAACCTAAATATAAAAACACCTACTGTACACGAACGCTTCAACATTGAAGAACTAAATTTGGTGAGCCAAGTGGGATTTGTGTATTGATCATTAGCAGCAAGTATCATCAAGATTGGGTGAAAAAATATTTGCTGGTATTTCGGAAACTCGTTATTTCTTAGAAGCTTGGCAACCCCTCTCAATGAAAGTGCTTTTCCAGAGTCTGTGCCTAGGGCTACTTGAAGAGGAAACAAACCATAGAGACAAAACTGAGAACTCCTTTATTTTGTCAATTTTCAAAGAGCTACTACAAAGCATGTTGAATTTAGAGTTCCAAATTCATCTATCTCTATGGGAGAGAACAGAGGGAAACCTAAATATAAAAACTGCTACTGTACACGAATGCTTCAACCTAGAAGAACTAAATTTGGTGAGCCAAAAGGGATTTGTGTACTGGTCATTACCACCAAGTATCATCATGATTGGGTGAAAAAATATTTGCTAGTATTTCGGAAACTCGTTATTTCTTAGAAGCTTGGCAACCCATCTCAATGAAAGTGCTTTCCACAGTCTGTGCCTAGGGCTACTTTAAGAGGAAACAAACCATAGAGACAAAACTGAGAACTCCTTTATTTTGTCAAGTTTCAAAGAGCTACTACAAACCATGTTGGATTTAGAGTTCCAAATTCATCTATCTATATAGGAGAGACAAGAGGGAAACCTAAATATAAAAACTGCTACTGTAGACGAACGCTTCAACCTAGAAGAACAAAATTTGGTTAGCCAAGTGGGATTCGTGTACTGATCATTACCACCAAGTATCATCAAGATTGGGTCAAAAAATATTTGCTGGTATTTCGGAAACTCGTTATTTCTTAGAAGATTGGCAACCCCTCTCAATGAAAGTGCTTTTCCACAGTCTGTGCCTAGGGCTACTTGAAGAGGAAACATACCAAAGAGACAAAACTGAGAACTCCTTTATTTTGTCAAGATTCAAAGAGCTACTACAAACCATGTTGGATTTAGAGTTCCAAATTCATCTATCTATATAGGAGAGAACAGAGGGAAACCTAAATATAAAAACTGCTTATTCTGTACACGAATGCTTCATCCTAGATGAACAAAAATTGGTTAGCCAAGTGGGATTTGTGTGCTGATCATTACCAACAAGTATCATCAAGTTTGGGTGAAAAAATATTTGCTGGTATTTCGTAAACTCGATATTTTTAAGAAACTTGGCAAAGCATCTCAATGAAAGTGCTTTTCCACAGTCTGTTCCTAGGGCTACTTGAAGAGGAAACAAACCAGAGAGACAAAACTGAGAACTACTTTATTTTGTCAAGTTTCAAAGAGCTACTACAAACCATGTTGGATTTAGAGTTCCAAATTCATCTATCTGTATAGGAGAGAACAAATTGAAACCTAAATATAAAAACTGCTACTGTACACGAATGCGTCATCCTAGATGAACAAAAATTGGTTAGCCAAGTGGGATTTGTGTGCTGATCATTACCACCAAGTATCATCAAGTTTGGGTGAAAAATATTTGCTGGTATTTCGGAATCTCGATATTTTTTAGAAGCTTGGCAAACCATCTCAATGAAAGTGCTTTTCCACAGTCTGTTCCTAGGGCTACTTGAAGAGGAAACAAACCAGAGAGACAAAACTGAGAACTCCTTTATTTTGTCAAGTTTCAAGGAGCTACTACAAAGCATGTTGGATTTAGAGTTCCAAATTCATCTATCTATATAAAAGAGAACAGAGGGAAACCTAAATATAAAAACTGTTACTGTAGATGAACGCTTCAACATAGAAGAACAAAATTTGGTGAGCCAAGTGGGATTTGTGTACTGATCATTACCACCAAGTATCAACAAGATTGTGTGAAAAATATTTGCTGGTATTTCGGAAAATCGTTATTTCTTAGAAGCTTGACAACCCATCTCAATGAAAGTGCTTTCCACAGTCTGTGCCTAGGGCTACTTTAAAAGGAAACAAACCATAGAGACAAAACTGAGAACTCCCTTATTTTGCCAAGTTTCAAAGAGCTACTACAAACCATGTTGGATTTAGAGTTCCAAATTCATCTATCTATATAGGAGAGAACAGAGGGAAACCTAAATATAAAAACTCGTACTGTACACGAACGCTTGAAACTTGAAGAACTAAATTTGGTGAGCCAAGTGGGATTTGTGTACTGATCACTAGCAGCAAGTATCATCAAGATTGGGTGAAAAAATATTTGCTGGTATTTCGGAAACTCGTTATTTCTTAGGAGCTTGGCTACCCCTCTCAATGAAAGTGCTTTTCCAGAGTCTGTGCCTAGGGCTACTTGAAGAGGAAACAAACCATAGAGACAAAACTGAGAGCTCCTTTATTTTGTCAATTTTCAAGGAGCTACTACAAAGCATGTTGGATTTAGAGTTCCAAATTCATCTATCTAT
Source organism: Callospermophilus lateralis (assembly GCF_048772815.1). Taxonomy (NCBI): domain Eukaryota; kingdom Metazoa; phylum Chordata; class Mammalia; order Rodentia; family Sciuridae; genus Callospermophilus; species Callospermophilus lateralis. The sequence goes on from NW_027517611.1 coordinate 7,989, forward strand.
ATGGGAGAGAACAGAGGGAAACCTAAATATAAAAACTGCTACTGTACACGATCGCTTCAACCTAGAAGAACTAAGTTTGGTAAGCTAAAAGGGATTTGTGTACTGATCATTACCACCAAGTATCATCATGATTAGGTGAAAAAATATTTGCTAGTATTTCGGAAACTCGTTATTTCTTAGAAGCTTGGCAACCCATCTCAATGAAAGTGCTTTCCACAGTCTGTGCCTAGGGCTACTTTAAGAGGAAACAAACCATAGAGACAAAATTGAGAACTCCTTTATTTTGTCAAGTTTTAAAGAGCTACTACAAACCATGTTGGATTTAGAGTTCCAAATTCATCTATCTATATAGGAGAGACAAGAGGGAAACCTAAATATAAAAACTGCTACTGAAGACGAACGCTTCAACCTAGAAGAACAAAATTTGGTGAGCTAAGTGGGATTTGTGTACTGATCATTACCACCAAGTATCATCAAGATTGGGTAAAAAATATTTGCTGTTATTTCGGAAACTCGTTATTTCTTAGAAGATTGGCAACCGCTCTCAATGAAAGAGCTTTTCCACAGTCTGTGCCTAGGGCTACTTGAAGAGGAAACAAACCATAGAGACAAATCTGAGAACTCCTTTATTTTGTCAAGTTTCAACAAGCTACTACAAACCATGTTGGATTTAGAGATCCAAATTCATCTATCTATATAGGAGAGAACAGAGGGAAATCTAAATATAAAAACTGCTACTGTACATGAACGCTTCAACCTAGAAGAACTAAATTTGGTGAGCCAAGTGGGATTTGTGTACTGATCATTACCACCACGTATCAACAAGATTGTGTGAAAAAATATTTGCTGGTATTTCGGAAACTCGTTATTTCTTAGAAGCTTGGCAACCCATCTCAATGAAAGTGCTTTCCACAGTCTCTGCCTAGGGCTACTTGAAGAGAAACAATCCATAGAGACAAAACTGAGAACTCCTTTATTTTGTCAAGTTTCAAAGAGCTGCTACAAACCCTGTTGGATTTAGAGTTCCAAATTAATCTATTTATGGGAGAGAACAGAGGGAAACCTAAATATAAAAACTGCTACTGTAGACGAACGCTTCAACCTAGAAGAACAAAATTTGGTGAGCCAAGTGGGATTTGTGTTCTGATCATTACCACCAAGTATCATCAAGATTGGGTGAAAAAATATTTGCTGGTATTTGGGAAACTCGTTATTTCTTAGAAGCTTGGCAACCCATCTCAATGAAAGTGCTTTCCACAGTCTGTGCCTAGGGCTACTTGAAGAGGAAACAAACCATAGAGAGAAAACTGAGAACTCCTTTATTTTGTCAAGTTTCAAAGAGCTACTACAAGCCATGTTGGATTTAGAGTTCCAAATTCATCTATCTATATTGGAGAGAACAGAGGGAAACCTAAATATAAAAACTGCTACTGTAGACGAACGCTTCAACCTAGAAGAACAAAATTTGGTGAGGCAAGTGGGATTTGTATACTGATCACTACCACCAAGTATCATCAACATTGGGTGAGGAAATATTTGCTGGTATTTCGGAAACTCGTTATTTCTTAGAAGCTAGGCAACCAATCTCAATGAAAGTGCTTTCCACAGTCTGTGCCTAGGGCTACTTGAAGAGGAAACAAACCATAGAGACAAAACTGAGAACTCCTTTATTTTGTCAAGTTTCAAAGAGCTACTACAAACCATGTTTGATTTAGAGTTCCAAATTCATCTATCTATATAGGAGAGAACAGAGGGAAACCTAAATATAAAATCTACTACTGTACACGAATGCTTCATCCTAGCTGAACAAAATTGGTTAGCCAAGTGGGATTTGTGTGCTGATCATTACCACCAAGTATCATCAAGTTTGGGTGAAAAAATATTTGCTGGTATTTCAATCTCGATATTTCTTAGAAGCTTGGCAAACCATCTCAATGAAAGTGCTTTTCCACAGTCTGTTCCTAGGGCTACTTGAAGAGGAAACAAACCAGAGAGACAAAACTGAGAACTCCTTTATTTTGTCAAGTTTCAAAGAGCTACTACAAACCATGTTGGATTTAGAGTTCCAAATTCATCTATCTATATAGGAGAGAACAGAGGGAAACCTAAATATAAAAACACCTACTGTACACGAACGCTTCAACATTGAAGAACTAAATTTGGTGAGCCAAGTGGGATTTGTGTATTGATCATTAGCAGCAAGTATCATCAAGATTGGGTGAAAAAATATTTGCTGGTATTTCGGAATCTCGATATTTCTTAGAAGCTTGGCAAACCATCTCAATGAAAGTGCTTTTCCACAGTCTGTTCCTAGGGCTACTTGAAGAGGAAACAAACCAGAGAGACAAAACTGAGAACTCCTTTATTTTGTCAAGTTTCAAAGAGCTACTACAAACCATGTTGGATTTAGAGTTCCAAATTCATCTATCTGTATAGGAGAGAACAGAGGGAAACCTAAATATAAAAACTGCTACTATACACGAACGCTTCAAACTAGAAGAACTAAATTTGGTGAGCCAAGAGGGATTTGTGTACTGATCATTAGCAACAAGTATCATCAAGATTGGGTGAAAAAATATTTGCTGGTATTTCGGAAACTCGTTATTTCTTAGAAGCTTGGCAACCCCTCTCAATGAAAGTGCTTTTCCACAGTCTGTGCCTAGGGTTACTTGAAGAGGAAACAAACTATAGAGACAAAACTGAGAACTTCTTTATTTTGTCAAGTTTCAAAGAGCTACTACAAAGCATGTTGGATTTAGAGTTCCAAATTCATCTATCTATATAGGAGAGGACAGAGGGAAACCTAAATATAAAAACTGCTACTGTAGATGAACGCTACAACATAGAAGAACAAAATTTGGTAAGCCAAGTGGGATTTGTGTACTGATCATTACCACCAAGTATCATCAAGTTTGGGTGAAAAAATATTTGCTGGTATTTCGGAAACTCGTTATTTTATAGAAGCTTGGCAACCACTCTCAATGAAAGTGCTTTTCCACAGTCTGTGCCTAGGGCTACTTGAAGAGGAAACAAACCATAGAGACAAATCTGAGAACTCCTTTATTTTGTCAAGTTTCAAAGAGCTACTACAAACCATGTTGGATTTAGAGTTCCAAATTCATCTATCTATATAGGAGAGAACAGAGAGAAACCTAAATATAAAAACTGCTACAGTAGACGAACGCTTCAACCTAGAATAACAAAATTTAGTGAGCCAAGTGGGATTTGTTTACTGATCATTACCACCAAGTATCAACAAGATTGGGTGAAAAAATATTTGCTGGTATTTCGGAAACTCGTTATTTCTTAGAAGCTTGGCAACCCATCTCAATGAAAGTGCTTTCCACAGTCTCTGCCTAGGGCTACTTGAAGAGAAACAATCCATAGAGACAAAACTGAGAACTCCTTTATTTTGTCAAGTTTCAAAGAGCTGCTACAAACCATCTTGGATTTAGAGTTCCAAATTGATCTATTTATGGGAGAGAACAGAGGGAAACCTAAATATAAAAACTATTACTGTAGACGAACTCTTCAACCTAGAAGAACAAAATTTGGTGAGCCAAGTGGGATTTCTGTACTGATCATTACCACCAAGTATCATCAAGATTGGGTCAAAAAATATTTGCTGGTATTTCGGAAACTCGTTGTTTCTTAGAAGCTTGGCAACCCCTTTCAATGAAAGTGCTTTTCCACAGTCTGTGCCTAGGGCTACTTGAAGAGGAAACAAACCGTAGAGACAAATCTGAGAACTCCTTTATTTTGTCAAGTTTCAAAGACCTACTACAAACCATGTTGTATTTAGAGTTCCAAATTCATCTGCCTATATTGGAGAGAACAGAGAGAAACCTAAATATAAAAACTGCTACTGTAGACCAACGATTCAACCTAGAAGAACAAAATTTGGTGAGGCAAGTGGGATTTGTGTACTGATCACTACCACCAAGTATCATCAAGATTGGGTGAAGAAATATTTGCTGGTATTTCGGAAACTCGTTGATTCTTAGAAGCTAGGCAACCAATCTCAATGAAAGTGCTTTCCACAGTCTGTGCCTAGGGCTACTTGAAGAGGAAACAAACCATAGAGACAAAACTGAGAACTCCTTTATTTTGTCAAGTTTCAAAGAGCTACTACAAACCATGTTGGATTTAGAGTTCCAAATTCATCTATGTATATAGGAGAGAACAGAGGGAAACCTAAATATAAAATCTACTACTGTACACGAATGCTTCATCCTAGATGAACAAAAATTGGTTAGCCAAGTGGGATTTGTGTGCTGATCATTACCACCAAGTATCATCAAGTTTGGGTGAAAAAATATTTGCTGGTATTTCAATCTCGATATTTCTTAGAAGCTTGGCAAACCATCTCAATGAAAGTGCTTTTCCACAGTCTGTTCCTACGGCTACTTGAAGAGGAACAAACCAGAAAGACAAAACTGAGAACTCCTATATTTTGTCAAGTTTCAAAGAGCTACTACAAACCATGTTGGATTTAGAGTTCAAAATTCATCTATCTGTATAGGAGAGAACAGAGGGAAACCTAAATATAAAAACTGCTACTGTAGACGAACGCTTCAACCTAGAAGAACTAAATTTGGTGAGCCAAGTTGGATTTGTGTACTGATCATTACCAACAAGTATCATCAAGATTGGGTGAAAAAATATTTGCTGGTATTTCGGAAACTCGTTATTTCTTAGAAGCTTGGCAACCCCTCTCAATGAAAGTGCTTTTCCACAGTCTGTGCCTAGGGCTACTTGAAGAGGAAACAAACTATAGAGACAAAACTGAGAACTCCTTTATTTTGTCAAGTTTCAAGGAGCTACTACAAAGCATGTTGGATTTAGAGTTCCAAATTCATCTATCTATATAGGAGAGAACAGAGGGAAACCTAAATATAAAAACTGCTACTGTAGATGAACGCTTCAACATAGAAGAACAAAATTTGGTAAGCCAAGTGGGATTTGTGTACTGATCATTACCACCAAGTATCATCAAGATTGGGTGAAAAAATATTTGCTGGTATTTCGGAAACTCGTTATTTCTTAGAAGCTTGGCAACCCCTCTCAATGAAAGTGCTTTTCCACAGTCTGTGCCTAGGTCTATTTGAAGAGGAAACAAACCATAGAGACAAATCTGAGAACTCCTTTATTTTGTCAAGTTTCAAATAGCTACTACAAACCATGTTGGATTTAGAGTTCCAAATTCATCTATCTATATAGGAGAGAACAGAGAGAAACCTAAATATAAAAACTGCTACTGTAGACGAACGCTTCAACCTAGAATAACAAAATTTGGTGAGCCAAGTGGGATTTGTGTACTGATCATTACCACCAAGTATCAACAAGATTGTGTGAAAAATATTTGCTGGTATTTCGGAAACTTGTTATTTCTTAGAAGCTTGACAACCCATCTCAATGAAAGTGCTTTCCACAGTCTGTGCCTAGGGCTACTTTAAAAGGAAACAAACCATAGACACAAAACTGAGAACTCCTTTATTTTGCCAAGTTTCAAAGAGCTACTACAAACCATGTTGGATTTAGAGTTCCAAATTCATCTATCTATATAAGAGAGAAGAGAGGAAAACCTAAATATAAAAACTCCTACTGTACACGAACGCTTCAACCTTGAAGAACTAAATTTGGTGAGCCAAGTGGGATTTGTGTACTGATCATTAGCAGCAAGTATCCACAAGATTGGGTGAAAAAATTTTTGCTGGTATTTCGGAAACTCGTTATTTCCTAGAAGCTTGACAACCCCTCTCAATGAAAGTGCTTTTCCACAGTCTGTGCCTAGGGCTACTTGAAGAGGAAACAAACCATAGAGACAAAACTGAGAACTCCCTTATTTTGTCAATTTTCAAGGAGCCACTACAAAGCATGTTGGATTTAGAGTTCCAAATTCATCTATCTATATGGGAGAGAACAGAGGGAAACCTAAATATAAAAACTGCTACTGTACACGAATGCTTCAACCTAGAAGAACTAAATTTGGTGAGCCAAAAGGGATTTGTGTACTGATCATTACCACCAAGTATCATCAAGATTGGGTGAAAAAATATTTGCTAGTATTTCGGAAACTCGTTATTTCTTAGAAGCTTGGCAACACATCTCAATGAAATTGATTTCCACAGTCTGTGCCTAATGCTACTTTAAGAGGGAAAAAAACCATAGATACATAACTGAGAACTCCTTTATTTTGTCAAGTTTCAAAGAGCTACTACAAACCATGTTGGATTTAGAGTTCCAAATTCATCTATCTATATAGGAGAGAACAGAGGGAAACCTAAATATAAAAACTGCTACTGTAGACGAACGCTTCAACCTAGAAGAACAAAATTTGGTGAGCCAAGTGGGATTTGTGTCCTGATCATTACCACCAAGTATCATCAAGATTGGGTGAAAAAATATTTGCTGGTATTTCGGAAACTCGTTATTTCTTAGAAGCTTGGCAACACATCTCAATGAAAGTGCTTTCCACAGTCTGTGCCTAGGGCTACTTTAAGAGGAAACAAACCATAGAGAGAAAACTGAGAACTCCTTTATTTTGTCAAGTTTCAAAGAGCTACTACAAACCATGTTGGATTTAGAGTTCCAAATTCATCTATCTATATAGGAGAGAACAGATGGTAACCTAAATAAAAAACTGCTACTGTAGACGAACGCTTCAACCTAGAAGAACAAAATTTGGTAAGCCAAGTGGGATTTGTGTACTGATCATTACCACCAAGTATCATCAAGATTGGGTCAAAAAATATTTGCTGGTATTTCGGAAACTCGTTATTTCTTAGAGGCTTGGCAACCCCTCTCAATGAAAGTGCTTTTCCACAGTGTCTGCCTAGGGCTACTTGAAGAGGAAACAAACAACAGAGACAAATCTGAGAACTCCTTAATTTTGTCAAGTTTCAAAGAGCTACTACAAACCATGTTGGATTTAGAGTTCCAAATTCATCTACCTATATAGGAGAGAACAGAGAGAAACCTAAATATAAAAACTGCTACTGTAGACGAACGCTTCAACCTAGAAGAACAAAATTTGGTGAGGCAAGTGGGATTTGTGTACTGATCACTACCACCAGTTATCATCAAGATTGGGTGAAGAAATATTTGCTGGTATTTCGGAAACACGTTATTTCTTAGAAGCTAGGCAACCAATCTCAATGAAAGTGCTTTCCACAGTCTGTGCCTAGGGCTACTTGAAGAGGAAACAAACCATAGAGACAAAACTGAGATCTCCTTTATTTTGTCAAGTTTCAAAGAGCTACTACAAACCATGTTGGATTTAGAGTTCCAAATTCATCTATCTATATAGGAGAGAACAGAGGGTAACCTAAATATAGAAACTGCTACTGTACAGGAATGCTTCATCCTAGATGAACAAAAATTGGTTAGCTAAGTGGGATTTAGTGCTGATCATTACCACCAAGTGTCATCAAGTTTGGGTGAAAAAATATTTGCTGGTATTTCGTAAACTCGATATTTTTTAGAAGCTTGGCAAAGCATTTCAATGAAAGTGCTTTTCCACAGTCTGTTCCTAGGGCTACTTGAAGAGGAAACAAACCATAGAGACAAAACTGAGAACTCCCTTATTTTGCCAAGTTTCAAAGAGCTAATACAAACCATGTTGGATTTAGAGTTCCAAATTCATCTATCTATATAGGAGAGAACAGAGGGAAACCTAAATATAAAAACTCCTACTGTACACGAACGCTTCAACCTTGAAGAAGTAAATTTGGTGAGCCAAGTGGGATTTGTGTACTGATCATTAGCAGCAAGTATCATCAAGATTGGGTGAAAAAATATTTGCTGGTATTTCGGAAACTCGTTATTTCTTAGAAGCTTGGCAACCCCTCTCAATGAAAGTGCTTTTCCAGAGTCTGTGCCTAGGGCTACTTGAAGAGGAAACAAACCATAGAGACAAAACTGAGAACTCCTTTATTTTGTCAATTTTCAAGGAGCTACTACAAAGCATGTTGGATTTAGAGTTCCAAATTCATCTATCTATATAGGAGAGAACAGAGGGAAACCTAAATATAAAAACTCCTACTGTACACGAACGCTTCAACCTTGAAGAACTAAATTTGGTGAGCCAAGTGGGATTTGTGTACTGATCATTACCACCAAGTATCATCAAGATTGGGTGAAAAAATATATGCTGCTGTTTCGGAAACTCGTTATTTCTTAGAAGATTGGCAACCGCTCTCAATGAAAGTGCTTTTCCACAGTCTGTGCCTAGGGCTACTTGAAGAGGAAACAAACCATAGAGACAAATCTGAGAACTCCTTTATTTTGTCAAGTTTCAACAAGCTACTACAAACCATGTTGGATTTAGAGTTCCAAATTCATCTATCTATATAGGAGAGAACAGAGGGAAACCTAAATAAAAAAACTGCTACTGTACATCAACGCTTCAACCTAGAAGAACTAAATTTGGTGAGCCAAGTGGGATTTGTGTACTGATCATTACCACCAAGTATCAACAAGATTGTGTGAAAAAATATTTGCTGGTATTTCGGAAACTCGTTATTTCTTAGAAGCTTGGCAACCCATCTCAATGAAAGTGCTTTCCACAGTCTCTGCCTAGGGCTACTTGAAGAGAAACAATCCATAGAGACAAAACTGAGAACTCCTTTATTTTGTCAAGTTTCAAAGAGCTGCTACAAACCATGTTGGATTTAGAGTTCCAAATTGATCTATTTATGGGAGAGAACAGAGGGAAACATAAATATAAAAACTGCTACTGTAGACGAACGCTTCAACCTAGAAGAACAAAATTTGGTGAGCCAAGTGGGATTTGTGTACTGATCATTACCACCAAGTATCATCAAGATTGGGTGAAAAAATATTTGCTAGTATTTCGGAAACTCGTTATTTCTTAGAAGCTTGGCAACCCATCTCAATGAAAGTGCTTTTCCACAGTCTGTGCCTATGGCTACTTGAAGAGGAAACAAACCATAGAGAGAAAACTGAGAACTCCTTTATTTTGTCAAGTTTCAAAGAGCTACTACAAACCATGTTGGATTTAGAGTTCCAAATTCATCTATCTATATAGGAGAGAACAGAGGGAAACCTAAATATAAAAAATGCTACTGTAGACGAAAGCTTCAACCTAGAAGAACAAAATTTGGTAAGCCAAGTGGGATTTGTGTACTGATCATTACCACCAAGTATCATCAAGATTGGGTCAAAAAATATTTGCTGGTATTTCGGAAACTCATTGTTTCTTAGAAGCTTGGCGACCCCTCTCAATGAAAGTGCTTTTCCACAGTCTGTGCCTAGGGCTACTTGAAGAGGAAACAAACCATAGAGACAAATCTGAGAACTCCTTTATTTTGTCAAGTTTCAAAGAGCTACTACAAACCATGTTGGATTTAGAGTTCCAAATTCCTCTACCTATATAGGAGAGAACAGAGAGAAACCTAAATATAAAAACTGCTACTGTAGACGAACGCTTCAACCTAGAAAAACAAAATTTGGTGAGGCAAGCGGGATTTGTGTACTGATCACTACCACCAAGTATCATCAAGATTGGGTGAAGAAATATTTGCTGGTATTTTGGAAACTCGTTATTTCTTAGAAGCTAGGCAACCAATCTCAATGAAAGTGCTTTCCACAGTCTGTGCCTAGGGCTACTTGAAGAGGAAACAAACCATAGAGACAAATCTGAGAACTCCTTTATTTTGTCAAGTTTCAAAGAGCTACTACAAACCATGTTGGATTTAGAGTTCCAAATTCATCTATCTATATAGGAGAGAACAGAGGGAAACCTAAATATAAAAACTGCTACTGTAGACGAACGCTTCAACCTAGAAGAACAAAATTTGGTAAGCCAAGTGGGATTTGTGTACTGATCATTACCACCAAGTATCATCAAGATTGGGTCAAAAAATATTTGCTGGTATTTCGGAAACTCGTTATTTCTTAGAGGCTTGGCAACCCCTCTCAATGAAAGTGCTTTTCCACAGTGTGTGCCTAGGGCTACTTGAAGAGGAAACAAACAACAGAGACAAATCTGAGAACTCCTTAATTTTGACAAGTTTCAAAGAGCTACTACAAACCATGTTGGATTTAGAGTTCCAAATTCATCTACCTATTTAGGAGAGAACAGAGAGAAACCTAAATATAAAAACTGCTACTGTAGACGAACGCTTCTACCTAGAAGAACAAAATTTGGTGAGGCAAGTGGGATTTGTGTACTGATCACTACCACCAATTATCATCAAGATTGGGTGAAGAAATATTTGCTGGTATTTCGGAAACTCGTTATTTCTTAGAAGCTAGGCAACCAATCTCAATGAAAGTGCTTTCCACAGTCTGTGCCTAGGGCTACTTGAAGAGGAAACAAACCATAGAGACAAAACTGAGAACTCCTTTATTTTGTCAAGTTTCAAAGAGCTACTACAAAGCATGTTGGATTTAGAGTTCCAAATTCATCTATCTATATAGGAGAGAACAGAGGGAAACCTAAATATAAAAACTGCTACTGTACAGGAATGCTTCATCCTAGATGAACAAAAATTGGTTAGCCAAGTGGGATTTGTGTGCTGATCATTACCACCAAGTATCATCAAGTTTGGGTGAAAAAATATTTGCTGGTATTTCGTAAACTCGATATTTTTTAGAAGCTTTTCAAAGCATCCAATGAAAGTGCTTTTCCACAGTCTGTTCCTAGGGCTACTTGAAGAGGAAACAAACCATAGAGACAAAACTGAGAACTCCCTTATTTTGCCAAGTTTCAAAGAGCTAATACAAACCATGTTGGATTTAGAGTTCCAAATTCATCTATCTATATAGGAGAGAACAGAGGGAAACCTAAATATAAAAACTCCTACTGTACACGAACGCTTCAACCTTGAAGAACTAAATTTGGTGAGCCAAGTGGGATTTGTGTACTGATCATTAGCAGCAAGTATCATCAAGATTGGGTGAAAAAATATTTGCTGGTATTTCGGAAACTCGTTATTTCTTAGAAGCTTGGCAACCCATCTCAATGAAAGTGCTTTTCCAGAGTCTGTGCCTAGGGCTACTTGAAGAGGAAACAAACCATAGAGACAAAACTGAGAACTCCTTTATTTTGTCAATTTTCAATGAGCTACTACAAAGCATTTTGGATTTAGAGTTCCAAATTCATCTATCTATATGGGAGAGAACAGAGGGAAACCTAAATATAAAAACTGCTACTGTACACGAACGCTTCAACCTAGAAGAACTAAATTTGGTGAGCCAAAAGGGATTTGTGTACTGATCATTACCACCAAGTATCAACAAGATTGGGTGAAAAAATATTTGCTAGTATTTCAGAAACTCGTTATTTCTTAGAAGATTGGCAACCCATCTCAATGAAAGTGCTTTCCACAGTCTGTGCCTAGGGCTACTTTAAGAGGAAACAAACCATAGAGACAAAACTGAGTACTCCTTTATTTTGTCAAGTTTCAAAGAGCTACTACAAACCATGTTGGATTTAGAGTTCCAAATTCATCTATCTATATAGGAGAGACAAGAGGGAAACCTAAATATAAAAACTGCTACTGTAGACGAACGCTTCAACCTAGAAGAACAAAATTTGGTGAGCGAAGTGGGATTTTTGTACTTATCATTGCCACCAAGTATCATCAAGATTGGGTGAAAAAATATTTGCTGGTATTTTGGAAACTCGTTATTTCTTAGAAGATTGGCAACCGCTCTTAATGAAAGTGCTTTTCCACAGTCTGTGCCTAGGGCTACTTGAATAGGAAACAAACCATAGAGACAAATCTGAGAACTCCTTTATTTTGTCAAGTTTCAACAAGCTACTACAAACCATGTTGGATTTAGAGTTCCAAATTCATCTATCTATATAGGAGAGACAAGAGGGAAACCTAAATATAAAAACTGCTATTGTACATGAACGCTTCAACCTAGAAGATCTAAATTTGGTGAGCCAAGTGGGATTTGTGTACTGATCATTACCACCAAGTATCAACAAGATTGTGTGAAAAAATATTTGCTGGTATTTCGGAAACTCGTTATTTCTTAGAAGCTTGGCAACCCATCTCAATGAAAGTGCTTTCCACAGTCTCTGCCTAGGGCTACTTGAAGAGAAACAATCCATAGAGACAAAACTGAGAACTCCTTTATTTTGTCAAGTTTCAAAGAGCTGCTACAAACCATGTTGGATTTAGAGTTCCAAATTCATCTACCTATATTGGAGAGAACAGAGAGAAACCTAAATATAAAAACTGCTACTGTAGACCAACGCTTCAACCTAGAAGAACAAAATTTGGTGAGGCAAGTGGGATTTGTGTACTGATCACTACCACCAAGTATCATCAAGATTGGGTGAAGAAATATTTGCTGGTATTTCGGAAACTCGTTGATTCTTAGAAGCTAGGCAACCAATCTCAATGAAAGTGCTTTCCACAGTCTGTGCCTAGGGCTACTTGAAGAGGAAACAAACCATAGAGACAAAACTGAGAACTCCTTTATTTTGTCAAGTTTCAAAGAGCTACTACAAACCATGTTGGATTTAGAGTTCCAAATTCATCTTTCTATATAGGAGAGAACAGAGGGAAACCTAAATATAAAATCTACTACTGTACACGAATGCTTCATCCTAGAAGAACAAAAATTGGTTAGCCAAGTTGGATTTGTGTGCTGATCATTACCACCAAGTATCATCAAGTTTGGGTGAAAAAATATTTGCTGGTATTTCAATCTCGATATTTCTTAGAAGCTTGGCAAACCATCTCAATGAAAGTGCTTTTCCACAGTCTGTTCCTAGGGGCTACTTGAAGAGGAAACAAACCAGAGAGACAAAACTGAGAACTCCTTTATTTTGTCAAGTTTCAAAGAGCTACTACAAACCATGTTGGATTTAGAGTTCAAAATTCATCTATCTGTATAGGAGAGAACAGAGGGAAACGTAAATATAAAAACTCTTACTGTACACGAACGCTTCAACCTAGAAGAACTAAATTTGGTGAGCCAAGTGGGATTTGTGTACTGATCATTACCAACAAGTATCATCAAGATTGGGTGAAAAAATATTTGCTGGTATTTCGGAAACTCGTTATTTCTTAGAAGCTTGGCAACCCCTCTCAATGAAAGTGCTTTTCCACAGTCTGTGCCTAGGGCTACTTGAAGAGGAAACAAACTATAGAGACAAAACTGAGAACTCCTTTATTTTGTCAAGTTTCAAGGAGCTACTACAAAGCATGTTGGATTTAGAGTTCCAAATTCATCTATCTATATAGGAGAGAACAGAGGGAAACCTAAATATAAAAACTGCTACTGTAGATGAACGCTTCAACATAGAAGAACAAAATTTGGTAAGCCAAGTGGGATTTGTGTACTGATCATTACCACCAAGTATCATCAAGATTGGGTCAAAAAATATTTGCTGGTATTTGGGAAACTCGTTATTTCTGATAAGCTTGGCAACCCCTCTCAATGAAAGTGCTTTTCCACAGTCTGTGCCTAGGGCTATTTGAAGAGGAAACAAACCATATAGACAAATCTGAGAACTCCTTTATTTTGTCAAGTTTCAAATAGCTACTACAAACCATGTTGGATTTAGAGTTCCAAATTCATCTATCTATATAGGAGAGAACAGAGAGAAACCTAAATATAAAAACTGCTACTGTAGACGAACGCTTCAACCTAGAATAACAAAATTTGGTGAGCCAAGTGGGATTTGTGTAATGATCATTACCACCAAGTATCAACAAGATTGTGTGAAAAATATTTGCTGGTATTTCGGAAAATCGTTATTTCTTAGAAGCTTGACAACCCATCTCAATGAAAGTGCTTTCCACAGTCTGTGCCTAGGGCTACTTTAAAAGGAAACAAACCATAGACACAAAACTGAGAACTCCTTTATTTTGCCAAGTTTCAAAGAGCTACTACAAACCATGTTGGATTTAGAGTTCCAAATTCATCTATCTATATAGGAGAGAAGAGAGGAAAACCTAAATATAAAAACTCCTACTGTACACGAATGCTTCAACCTTGAAGAACGAAATTTGGTGAGCCAAGTGGGATTTGTGTACTGATCATTAGCAGCAAGTATCCACAAGATTGGGTGAAAAAATATTTGCTGGTATTTCAGAAACTCGTTATTTCTTAGAAGCTTGGCAACCCCTCTCAATGAAAGTGCTTTTCCACAGTCTGTGCTTAGGGCTACTTGAAGAGGAAACAAACCATAGAGAAAAAACTGAGAACTCCCTTATTTGTCAATTTTCAAGGAGCCACTACAAAGCATGTTGGATTTAGAGTTCCAAATTCATCTATCTATATAGGAGGGAACAGAGGGAAACCTAAATATAAAAACTGCTACTGTAGACGAACGCTTCAACCTAGAAGAACAAAATTTGGTAAGCCAAGTGGGATTTGTGTACTGATCATTACCACCAAGTATCATCAAGATTGGGTGAAAAAATATTTGCTGGTATTTCGAAAACTCATTGTTTCTTAGAAGCTTGGCAACCCCTCTCAATGAAAGTGCTTTTCCACAGTCTGTGCCTAGGGCTACTTGAAGAGGAAACAAACCATAGCGACAAAACTGAGAACTCCTTTATTTTGTCAAGTTTCAAAGAGCTACTACAAACTTGTTGGATTTAGAGTTCCAAATTCATCTATCTATATAGGAGAGAACAGAGGGAAACCTAAATATAAAAACTGCTACTGTACACGAACGCTTCAACTTAGAAGAACTAAATTTGGTGAGCCAAGTGGGATTTGTGTACTGATCATTACCAACAAGTATCATCAAGATTGGGTGAAAAAATATTTGCTGGTATTTCGGAAACTCGTTATTTCTTAGAATCTTGGCAACCCCTCTCAATGAAAGTGCTTTTCCACAGTCTGTGCCTAGGGCTACTTGAAGAGGAAACAAACTATAGAGACAAAACTGAGAACTCCTTTATTTTGTCAAGTTTCAAGGAGCTACTACAAAGCATGTTGGATTTAGAGTTCCAAATTCATCTATCTATATAGGAGAGAACAGAGGGAAACCTAAATATAAAAACTCCTACTGTACACGAACGCTTCAACCTTGAAGAAGTAAATTTGGTGAGCCAAGTGGGATTTGTGTACTGATCATTAGCAGCAAGTATCAACAAGATTGTGTGAAAAATATTTGCTGGTATTTCGGAAAATCGTTATTTCTTAGAAGCTTGACAACCCATCTCAATAAAAGTGCTTTCCACAGTCTGTGCCTAGGGCTACTTTAAAAGGAAACAAACCATAGACACAAAACTGAGAACTCCTTTATTTTGCCAAGTCTCAAAGAGCTACTACAAACCATGTTGGATTTAGAGTTCCAAATTCATCTATCTATATGGGAGAGAACAGAGGGAAACCTAAATATAAAAACTGCTGCTGTACACGAATGCTTCAACCTAGAAGAACTAAATTTGGTGAGCCAAAAGGGATTTGTGTACTGATCATTACCACCAAGTATCATCAAGATTGGGTCAAAAAATATTTGCTGGTATTTCGGAAACTCGTTATTTCTTAGAGGCTTGGCAACCCCTCTCAATGAAAGTGCTTTTCCACAGTGTGTGCCTAGGGCTACTTGAAGAGGAAACAAACAACAGAGACAAATATGAAAACTCCTTAATTTTGTCAACTTTCAATGAGCTACTACAAACCATGTTGGATTTAGAGTTCCAAATTCATCTACCTATATAGGAGAGAACAGAGAGAAACCTAAATATAAAAACTGCTACTGTAGACGAACGCTTCAACCTAGAAGAACAAAATTGGGTGAGGCAAGTGGGATTTGTGTACTGATCACTACCACCAATAATCATCAAGATTGGGTGAAGAAATATTTGCTGGTATTTCGGAAACACGTTATTTCTTAGAAGCTAGGCAACCAATCTCAATGAAAGTGCTTTCCACAGTCTGTGCCTAGGGCTACTTGAAGAGGAAACAAACCATAGAGACAAAACTGAGAACTCCTTTATTTTGTCAAGTTTCAAAGAGCTACTACAAACCATGTTGGATTTAGAGTTCCAAATTCATCTATCTATATAGGAGAGAACAGAGGGTAACCTAAATATAAAAACTGCTACTGTACAGGAATGCTTCATCCTAGATGAACAAAAATTGGTTAGCCAAGTGGGATTTGTGTGCTGATCATTACCACCAAGTATCATCAAGTTTGGGTGAAAAAATATTTGCTGGTATTTCGTAAACTCGATATTTTTTAGAAGCTTGGCAAAGCATCTCAATGAAAGTGCTTTTCCACAGTCTGTTCCTAGGGCTACTTGAAGAGGAAACAAACCATAGAGACAAAACTGAGAACTCCCTTATTTTGCCAAGTTTCAAGGAGCTACTACAAAGCATGTTGGATTTAGTGTTCCAAATTCATCTATCTATATAGGAGAGAACAGAGGGAAACCTAAATATAAAAACTCCTACTGTACACGAACGCTTCAATCTTGAAGAAGTAAATTTGGTGAGCCAAGTGGGATTTGTGTACTGATCATTACCACCAAGTATCATCAAGATTGTGTGAAAAAATATTTGCTGGTATTTCGGAAAGTCGTTATTTCTTAGAAGCTTGGCAACCCATCTCAATGAAAGTGCTTTCCACAGTCTCTGCCTAGGGCTACTTGAAGAGAAACCATCCACAGAGACAAAACTGAGAACTCCTTTATTTTGTCAAGTTTCAAAGAGCTACTACAAACCATGTTGGAATTAGGGTTCCAAATTCATCTATCTATATAGGAGAGAACAGAGGGAAACCTAAATATAAAAACTGCTACTGTAGACGAACGCTTCAACCTAGAAGAACAAAATTTGGTGAGCCAAGTGGGATTTGTGTACTGATCATTACCACCAAGTATCATCAAGATTGGGTGAAAAAATATTTGCTGGTATTTCGGAAACTCGTTATTTCTTAGAAGCTTGGCAACCCATCTCAATGAAAGTGCTTTTCCACAGTCTGTGCCTACGGCTACTTGAAGAGGAAACAAACCATAGAGAGAAAACTGAGAACTCCTTTATTTTGTCAAGTTTCAAAGAGCTACTACAAACCATGTTGGATTTAGAGTTCCAAATTCATCTATCTATATAGGAGAGAACAGAGGGAAACCTAAATATAAAAACTGCTACTGTAGACGAACGCTTCAACCTAGAAGAACAAAATTTGGTAAGCCAAGTGGGATTTGTGTACTGATCATTACCACCAGTATCATCAAGATTGGGTCAAAAAATATTTGCTGGTATTTCGGAAACTCATTGTTTCTTAGAAGCTTGGCAACCCCTCTCAATGAAAGTGCTTTTCCACAGTCTGTGCCTAGGGCTACTTGAAGAGGAAACAAACCATAGAGACAAATCTGAGAACTCCTTATTTTGTCAAGTTTCAAAGAGCTACTACAAACCATGTTGGATTTAGAGTTCCAAATTCATCTACCTATATAGGAGAGAACAGAGAGAAACCTAAATATAAAAACTGCTACTGTAGACGAACGCTTCAACCTAGAAAAACAAAATTTGGTGAGGCAAGTGGGATTTGTGTACTGATCACTACCACCAAGTATCATCAAGATTGGGTGAAGAAATATTTGATGGTATTTCGGAAACTCGTTATTTCTTAGAAGCTTGGCAACCCCTCTCAATGAAAGTGCTTTTCCAGAGTCTGTGCCTAGGGCTACTTGAAGTGGAAACAAACCATAGAGACAAAACTGAGAACTCCTTTATTTTGTCAATTTTCAAGGAGCTACTACAAAGCATTTTGGATTTAGAGTTCCAAATTCATCTATCTATATGGGGAGAACAGAGGGAAACCTAAATATAAAAACTGCTACTGTACACGAACGCTTCAACCTAGAAGAACTAAATTTGGTGAGCCAAAAGGGATTTGTGTACTGATCATTACCACCAAGTATCATCAAGATTGGGTGAAAAAATATTTGCTAGTATTTCAGAAACTCGTTATTTCTTAGAAGATTGGCAACCCATCTCAATGAAAGTGCTTTCCACAGTCTGTGCCTAGGGCTACTTTAAGAGGAAACAAACCATAGAGACAAAACTGAGAACTCCTTTATTTTGTGAAGTTTCAAAGAGCTACTACAAACCATGTTGGATTTAGAGTTCCAAATTCATCTATCTATATATGAGAGACAAGAGGGAAACCTAAATATAAAAACTGCTACTGTAGACGAACACTTCAACCTAGAAGAACAAAATTTGGTGAGCCAAGTGGGATTTGTGTACTGATCATTACCACCAAGTATCATCAAGATTGAGTGAAAAAATATTTGCTGGTATTTCGGAAACTCGTTATTTCTTAGAAGATTGGCAACCGCTCTCAATGAAAGTGCTTTTCCACAGTCTGTGCCTAGGGCTACTTGAAGAGGAAACAAACCATAGATAATAATCTGAGAACTCCTTTATTTTGTCAAGTTTCAACAAGCTACTACAAACCATGTTGGATTTAGAGTTCCAAATTCATCTATCTATATAGGAGAGAACAGAGGGGAACCTAAATATAAAAACTGCTACTGTACATGAACGCTTCAACCTAGAAGAACTAAATTTGGTGAGCCAAGTGGGATTTGTGTACTGATCATTACCACCAAGTGTCAACAAGATTGTGTGAAAAAAATATTTGCTGGTATTTCGGAAACTCGTTATTTCTTAGAAGCTTGGCAACCCATCTCAATGAAAGTGCTTTCCACAGTCTCTGCCTAGGGCTACTTGAAGAGAAACAATCCATAGAGACAAAACTGAGAACTCCTTTATTTTGTCAAGTTTCAAAGACCTGCTACAAACCATGTTGGATTTAGAGTTCCAAATTGATCTATTTATGGGAGAGAACAGAGGGAAACCTAAATATAAAAACTGCTACTGTAGACGAACGTTTCAACCTAGAAGAACAAAATTTGGTGAGCCAAGTGGGATTTGTGTACTGATCATTACCACCAAGTATCATCAAGATTGGGTGAAAAAATATTTGCTGGTATTTCAGAAACTCGTTATTTCTTAGAAGCTTGGCAACCCCTCTCAATGAAAGTGCTTTTCCACAGTCTGTGCCTACGGCTACTTGAAGAGGAAACAAACCATAGAGAGAAAACTGAGAACTCCTTTATTTTGTCAAGTTTCAAAGAGCTACTACAAACCATGTTGGATTTAGAGTTCCAAATTCATCTATCTATATAGGAGAGAACAGAGGGAAACCTAAATATAAAAACTGCTACTGTAGACGAACGCTTCAACCTAGAAGAACAAAATTTGGTAAGCCAAGTGGGATTTGTGTACTGATCATTACCACCAAGTATCATCAAGATTGGGTCAAAAAATATTTGCTGGTATTTCGGAAACTCATTGTTTCTTAGAAGCTTGGCAACCCCTCTCAATGAAAGTGCTTTTCCACAGTCTGTGCCTAGGGCTACTTGAAGAGGAAACAAACCATAGAGACAAATCTGAGAACTCCTTTATTTTGTCAAGTTTCAAAGAGCTACTACAAACCATGTTGGATTTAGAGTTCCAAATTCATCTACCTATGTAGGAGAGAACAGAGAGAACCCTAAATATAAAAACTGCTACTGTAGACGAATGCTTCAACCTAGAAAAACAAAATTTGGTGAGGCAAGTGGGATTTGTGTACTGATCACTACCACCAAGTATCATCAAGATTGGGTGAAGAAATATTTGCTGGTATTTCGGAAACTCGTTATTTCTTAGAAGCTAGGCAACCAATCTCAATGAAAGTGCTTTCCACAGTCTGTGCCTACGGCTACTTGAAGAGGAAACAAACCATAGAGACAAAACTGAGAACTCCTTTATTTTGTCAAGTTTCAAAGAGCTACTACAAACCATGTTGGATTTAGAGTTCCAAATTCATCTATCTATATAGGAGAGAACAGAGGGAACCTAAATATAAAATCTACTACTGTACACGAATGCTTCATCCTAGATGAACAAAAATTGGTTAGCCAAGTGGGATTTGTGTGCTGATCATTACCACCAAGTATCATCAAGTTTGGGTGAAAAAATATTTGCTTGTATTTCAATCTCGATATTTCTTAGAAGCTTGGCAACCCATCTCAATGAAAGTGCTTTTCCCACAGTCTTTTCCTAAGGCTACTTGAAGAGGAAACAAACCAGAGAGACAAAACTGAGAACTCCCTTATTTTGCCAAGTTTCAAAGAGCTAATACAAACCATGTAGGATTTAGAGTTCCAAATTTATCTATCTATATAGGAGAGAACAGAGGGAAACCTAAATATAAAAACTCCTACTGTACACGAACGCTTCAATCTTGAAGAACTAAATTTGGTGAGCCAGGTGGGATTTGTGTACTGATCATTAGCAGCAAATATCATCAAGATTGGGTGAAAAAATATTTGCTGGTATTTCGGAAACTCGTTATTTCTTAGAAGCTTGGCAACCCCTCTCAATGAAAGTGCTTTTCCAGAGTCTGTGCCTAGGGCTACTTGAAGAGGAAACAAACCATAGAGACAAAACTGAGAACTCCTTTATTTTGTCAATTTTCAAGGAGCTACTACAAAGCATGTTGGATTTAGAGTTCCAAATTCATCTATCTATATGGGAGAGAACAGAGGGAAACCTAAATATAAAAACTGCTACTGTACACGAACGCTTCAACCTAGAAGAACTAAATTTGGTGAGCCAAAAGGGATTTGTGTACTAATCATTACCACCAAGTATCATCAAGATTGGGTGAAAAAATATTTGCTAGTATTTCGGAAACTCGTAATTTCCTTAGAAGCTTGGCAACCCATCTCAATGAAAGTGCTTTCCACAGTCTGTGCCTAGGGCTACTTTAAGAGGAAACAAACCATAGAGACATAACTGAGAACTCCTTTATTTTGTCAAGTTTCAAAGAGTTACTACAAACCATGTTGGATTTAGAGTTCCAAATTCATCTATCTATATAGGAGAGAACAGAGGGAAACCTAAATATAAAAACTGCTACTGTAGGCGAATGCTTCAACATAGAAGAACAAAATTTGGTGAGATAAGTGGGATTTGTGTACTGATCATTACCACCAAGTATCATCAAGATTGGGTGAAAAAATATTTGCTGGTATTTTGGAAACTCGTTATTTCTTAGAATATTGGCAATCCCTCTCAATGAAAGTGTTTTTCCACAGTCTGTGCCAAGGGCTACTTGAAGAGGAAACAAACCATAGAGACAAATCTGTGAACTCCTTTATTTTGTCAAGTTTCAACACGCTACTACAAACCATGTTGGATTTAGTGTTCCAAATTCATCTATCTATATAGGAGAGAACAGAGGGAAACCTAAATATAAAAACTGCTACTGTACATGAACGCTTCAACCTAGAAGAACTAAATTTGGTGAGCCAAGTGGGTTTTGTGTACAGATCATTACCACCAAGTATCAACAAGATTGTGTGAAAAAATATTTGCTGGTATTTCGGAAACTCGTTATTTCTTAGAAGCTTGGCAACCCCTCTCAATGAAAGTGCTTTTCCACAGTCTGTGCCTAGGTCTACTTGAAGAGGAAACAAACCATAGAGACAAATCTGAGAACTCCTTTATTTTGTCAAGTTTCAAAGAGCTACTACAAACCATGTTGGATTTAGAGTTCCAAATTCATCTATCTATATAGGAGAGAACAGAGAGAAACCTAAATATAAAAACTGCTACTGTAGACGAACGCTTCAACTTAGAAGAACAAAATTTGGTGAGCCAAGTGGGATTTGTGTGCTGATCATTACCACCAAGTATCAACAAGATTGTGTGAAAAATATTTGCTGGTATTTCGGAAACTCGTTATTTCTTAGAAGCTTGGAAACCCATCTCAATGAAAGTGCTTTCCACAGTCTGTGCCTAGGGCTACTTTAAGAGGAAACAAACCATAGAGACAAAACTGAGAACTCCTTTATTTTGTCAAGTTTCAAGGAGCTACTACAAACCATGTTGGATTTAGAGTTCCAAATTCATCTATCTATATAGGAGAGAACAGAGGGAAACGTAAATATAAAAACTGCTACTGTAGACGAACGCTTCAACTTAGAAGAACAAAATTTGGTAAGCCAAGTGGGATTTGTGTACTGATCATTACCACCAAGTATCATCAAGATTGGGTGAAAAAATATTTGCTGGTATTTCGGAAACTCGTTATTTCTTAGAAGCTTGGCAACCCCTCTCAATGAAAGTGCTTTTCCACAGTCTGTGCCTAGGGCTACTTGAAGAGGAAACAAACCATAGAGACAAATCTGAGAACACCTTTATTTTGTCAAGTTTCAAAGAGCTACTACAAACCATGTTGTATTTAGAGTTCCAAATTCATCTATCTATATAGGAGAGAACAGAGGAAAACCTAAATATAAAAACTGCTACTGTAGACGAACGCTTCAACCTAGAAGAACAAAATTTGGTAAGCCAAGTGGGATTTGTGTACTGATCATTACCACCAAGTATCATCAAGATTGGGTGAAAAAATATTTGCTGGTATTTCGGAAACTCGTTATTTCTTAGAAGCTTGGCAACCCTCTCAATGAAAGTGCTTTTCCACAGTCTGTGCCTAGGGCTACTTGAAGAGGGAAACAAACCATAGAGACAAATCTGAGAACACCTTTATTTTGTCAAGTTTCAAAGAGCTACTACAAACCATGTTGAATTTAGAGTTCCAAATTCATCTATGTATATAGGAGAGAACAGAGAGTAACCTAAATATATAAACTGCTACTGTAGACGAACGCTTCAACCTAGAAGAACAAAATTTGGTGAGGCAAGTGGGATTTGTGTACTGATCATTACCACCAAGTATCAACAAGATTGTGTGAAAAAATATTTGCTGGTATTTCGGAAACTCGTTATTTCTTAGAAGCTTGACAACCCATCACAATGAAAGTGCTTTCCACAGTCTGTGCCTAGGGCTACTTTAAGAGGAAACAAACCATAGAGACAAAACTGAGAACTCCTTTATTTTGTCAAGTTTCAAACAGCTACTACAAACCATGTTCATTTAGAGTTCCAAATTCATCTATCTATATAGGAGAGAACAGACGGAAACCTAAATATAAAAATTGCTACTGTACACGAACGCTTCAACCTAGAAGAACAAAATTTGGTGAGCCATGTGGGACTTGTGTCATGATCATTAGCAACAAGTATCGTCAAGATTGGGTGAAAAAATATTTGCTGGTATTTCGGAAACTCGTTATTTCTTAGAAGCTTGGCAACCCCTCTCAATGAAAGTGCTTTTCCACAGTCTGTTCCTAGGGCTACTTGAAGAGGAAACAAACATTAGAGACAAAACTGAGAACTCCTTTATTTTGTCAAGTTTCAAGGAGCTACTACAAACCATGTTGGATTTAGAGTTCCAAATTCATCTATCTATATAGGAGAGAACAGAGGGAAACCTAAATATAAAAACTGCTACTGTAGACTAACGTTTCAACCTAGAAGAACAAAATTTGGTAAGCCAAGTGGGATTTGTGTACTGATCATTACCACCAAGTATCATCAAGATTGGGTGAAAAAATATTTGCTGGTATTTCGGAAACTCGTTATTTCTTAGAAGCTTGGCAACCCCTCTCAATGAAAGTGCTTTTCCACAGTCTGTGCCTAGGGCTACTTGAGGAGGAAACAACCATAGAGACAAATCTGAGATCTCCTTTATTTTGTCAATTTCAAAGAGCTACTACAAACCATGTTGGATTTAGAGTTCTAAATTCATCTATCTATATAGGAGAGAACAGAGAGAAACCTAAATATAAAAACTGCTACTGTAGACGAACGCTTCAACCTAGAAGAACAAAATTTGGTGAGCCATGTGGGATTTGTGTGCTGATCATTACCACCAAGTATCAACAAGATTGGGTTAAAAAATATTTGCTGGTATTTCGGAAACTCGTTATTTCTTAGAAGCTTGACAACCCATCACAATGAAAGTGCTTTCCACTGTGTGTGCCTAGGGCTACTTGAAGAGGAAACAAACCATAGAGACAAAACTGAGAACTCCTTTATTTTGTCAAGTTTCAAAGAGCTACTACAAACCATGGTGGATTTAGAGTTCCAAATTCATCTATCTATATAGGAGAGAACAGACGGAAACCTAAATATAAAAATTGCTACTGTACACGAACGATTCAACCTAGAAGGACTAAATTTGGTGAGCCAAGTGGGATTTGTGTACTGATCATTAGCAACAAGTATCATCAAGATTGGGTCAAAAAATATTTGCTGGTATTTCGGAAACTCGTTATTTCTTAGAAGCTTGGCAACCCCTTTCAATGAAAGTGCTTTTCCACAGTCTGTTCCTAGGGCTACTTGAAGAGGAAACAAACCATAGAGACAAAACTGAGAACTCCTTTATTTTGTCAAGTTTCAAAGAGCTACTACAAACCATGGTGGATTTAGAGTTCCAAATTCATCTATCTATATAGGAGAGAACAGAGAGAAACCTAAATATAAAAACTGCTACTGTAGACGAACGCTTCAACCTAGAAGAACAAAATTTGGTGAGCCAAGTGGGATTTGTGTACTGTTCATTACCACCAAGTATCAACAAGACTGTGTGAAAAAATATTTACTGGTATTTCGGAAAATCGTTATTTCTTAGATGCTTGACAACCCATCACAATGAAAAGCTTTAAACAGTCTGTGCCTAGGGCTAGTTTAAGAGGAAACAAACCATAGAGACAAAACTGAGAACGCCTTTTTTTTGTCAAGTTTCAAACAGCTACGACAAACCATGTTGGATTTAGGGTTCCAAATTCATCTATCTATATAGGAGAGAACAGAGAGAAACCTAAATATAAAAACTGCTACTGTACACGAACGTTTCAACCTAGAAGAACTAAATTTGGTCAGCCAAGTGGGATTTGTGTACTGATCATTAGCAACAAGTATCATCAAGATTGGGTGAAAAAATATTTGCTGGTATTTCGGAAACTCGTTATTTCTTAGAAGCTTGGCAACCCCTCTCAATGAAAGTGCTTTTGCACAGTCTGTGCCTAGGGCTACTTGAAGAGGAAACAAACCATAGAGACAAAACTGAGAACTCCTTTATTTTGTCAAGTTTCAAAGAGCTACTACAAACCATGTTGGATTTAGAGTTCCAAATTCATCTATCTATATAGGAGAGAACAGAGAGAAACCTAAATATAAAAACTGCTCCTGTAGACGAACGCTTCAACCTAGAAAGAACAAAATTTGGTGAGCCAAGTGGGATTTGTGTACTGATCATTACCACCAAGTATCATCAAGATTGGGTGAAAAAATATTTGCTGGTATTTCGGAAACTAGTTATTTCTTAGAAGCTTGGCAACCCATCTCAATGAAAGTGCTTTCCACAGTCTGTGCCTAGGGCTACTTGAAGAGGAAACAAACCATAGAGACAAAACTGAGAACTCCTTTATTTTGTCAAGTTTCAAAGAGCTACTACAAACCATGTTGGATTTAGAGTTCCAAATTCATCTATGTATATAGGACAGAACAGAGGGAAACCTAAATATAAAAACTGCTACTGTAGACGAACGCTTCAACCTAAAAGAACAAAATTTGTTGAGCCAAGTGGGATTTGTGTACTGATCATTACCACCAAGTATCATCAAGATTTTGTCAAAAAATATTTGCTGGTATTTCGGAAATTCGTTATTTCTTAGAAGCTTGGCAACCCCTCTCAATGAAAGTGCCTTTCCACAGTCTGTGCCTAGGGCTACTTGAAGAGGAAACAAAGCATAGAGACAAAACTGAGAACTCCTTTATTTTGTCAAGTTTCAAAGAGCTACTAAAAACCATGTTGGATTTAGAGTTCCAAATTCATCTATCTGTATAGGAGAGAACAGAGGGAAACCTAAATATAAAAACTGTTACTGTACACGAACGCTTCAACCTAGAAGAACTAAATTTGGTGAGCCAAGTGGGATATGTGTACTGATCATTAGCAACAAGTATCATCAAGATTGGGTGAAAAAATATTTGCTGGTATTTCTGAAACTCGTTATTTCTTAGAAGCTTGGCAACCCCTCTCAATGAAAGTGCTTTTCCACAGTCTGTGCCTAGGGCTACTTGAAGAGGGAACAAACCATAGAGACAAATCTGAGAACTCCTTTATTATGTCAAGATTCAAAGAGCTACTACAAACCATGTTGGATTTAGAGTTCCAAATTCATCTATCTATATTGGAGAGAACAGAGGGAAACCTAAATATAAAAACTGCTACTGTAGACGAACGCTTCAACCTAGAAGAACAAAATTTGGTGAGCCAAGTGGGATGTGTACTGATCATTAGCACCAAGTATCATCAAGATTGGGTGAAAAAATATTTGCTGGTATTTCGGAAACTCGTAATTTCTTAGAAGCTTGGCAACCCCTCTCAATGAAAGTGCTTTTCCACAGTCTGTGCCTAGGGCTACCTTGAAGAGGAAACAAACCATAGAGACAAAACTGAGAACTCCTTTATTTTGTCAAGTTTCAAAGAGCTACTACAAACCATGTTGGATTTAGAGTTCCAAATTCATCTATGTATATAGGACAGAACAGAGGGAAACCTAAATATAAAAACTGCTACTGTAGACGAACGCTTCAACCTAAAAGAACAAAATTTGTTGAGCCAAGTGGGATTTGTGTAATGATCATTACCACCAAGTATCATCAAGATTGGGTCAAAAAATATTTGCTGGTATTTTGGAAACTCGTTATTTCTTAGAAGCTTGGCAACCCCTCTCAATGAAAGTGCCTTTCCACAGTCTGTGCCTAGGGCTACTTGAAGAGGAAACAAAGCATAGAGACAAAACTGAGAACTCCTTTATTTTGTCAAGTTTCAAAGAGCTACTAAAAACCATGTTGGATTTAGAGTTCCAAATTCATCTATCTGTATAGGAGAGAACAGAGGGAAACCTAAATATAAAAACTGCTACTGTACACGAACGCTTCAACCTAGAAGAACTAAATTTCGTGAGCCAAGTGGGATATGTGTACTGATCATTAGCAACAAGTATCATCAAGATTGGGTGAAGAAATATTTGCTGGTATTTCTGAAACTCGTTATTTCTTAGAAGCTTGGCAACCCCTCTCAATGAAAGTGCTTTTCCACAGTCTGTGCCTAGGGCTACTTGAAGAGGGAACAAACCATAGAGACAAATCTGAGAATTCCTTTATTATGTCAAGATTCAAAGAGCTACTACAAACCATGTTGGATTTAGAGTTCCAAATTCATCTATCTATATAGGAGAGAACAGAGGGAAACTTAAATATAAAAACAGCTACTGTAGACGAACGCGTCAACCTAGAAGAACAAAATTTGTTAAGCCAAGTGGGATTTGTGTACTGATCATTACCACCAAGTATCATCAAGATTGGGTGAAAAAATATTTGCTAGTATTTCGGAAACTCGTTATTGCTTAGAAGCTTGGCAACCCCTTCAATGAAAGTGCTATTCCACAGTCTGTGCCCAGGACTACTTGAAGAGGAAACAAACCATAGAGGCAAATCTGAGAACTCCTTTATTTTCTAAAGTTTCAAAGAGCTACCAGAAAGCATGTTGGATTTAGAGTTCCAAATTCATCTATCTATATTGGAGAGAACAGAGGGAAACCTAAATATAAAAACTGCTACTGTAGACGAACGCTTCAACCTAGAAGAACAAAATTTGGTGAGCCAAGTGGGATGTGTACTGATCATTAGCACCAAGTATCATCAAGATTGGGTGAAAAAATATTTGCTGGTATTTCGGAAACTCGTAATTTCTTAGAAGCTTGGCAACCCCTCTCAATGAAAGTGCTTTTCCACAGTCTGTGCCTAAAGCTACTTGAAGAGGAAACAAACCATAGAGACAAAACTGAGAACTCCTTTATTTTGTCAAGTTTCAAAGAGCTACTACAAACCATGTTGGATTTAGAGTTCCAAATTCATCTATTTATATAGGAGAGAACAGAGAGAAACCTAAATATAAAAACTGCTACTGTAGACGAACGCTTCAACCTAGAAGAACAAAATTTGGTGAGCCAAGTGGGATTTGTGTACTGATCATTACCACCAAGTATCATCAAGATTGGGTGAAAAAATATTTGCTGGTATTTCGGAAACTAGTTATTTCTTAGAAGCTTGGCAACCCATCTCAATGAAAGTGCTTTCCAAAGTCTGTGCCTAGGGCTACTTGAAGAGGAAACAAACCATAGAGAAAAAACTGAGAACTCCTTTATTTTGTCAAGTTTCAAAGAGCTACTACAAACCATGTTGGATTTAGAGTTCCAAATTCATCTATGTATATAGGACAGAACAGAGGGAAACCTAAATATAAAAACTGCTACTGTAGACGAACGCTTCAACCTAAAAGAACAAAATTTGTTGAGCCAAGTGGGATTTGTGTACTGATCATTACCACCAAGTATCATCAAGATTGGGTCAAAAAATATTTGCTGGTATTTCGGAAACTCGTTATTTCTTAGAAGCTTGGCAACCCCTCTCAATGAAAGTGCCTTTCCAAAGTCTGTACCTAGGGTTACTTGAAGAGGAAACAAAGCATAGAGACAAAACTGAGAACTCCTTTATTTTGTCAAGTTTCAAAGAGCTACTAAAAACCATGTTGGATTTAGAGTTCCAAATTCATCTATCTATATAGGAGAGAACAGAGGGAAACCTAAATATAAAAACTGCTACTGTACACGAACGCTTCAATCTAGAAGAACTAAATTTTGGTGAGCCAAGTGGGATTTGTGTACTGATCATTACCACCAAGTATCAACAAGATTGTGTGAAAAAATATTTGCTGGTATTTCGGAAACGCGTTATTTCTTAGAAGCTTGGCAACCCATCTCAATGAAATTGCTTCCACAGTCTGTGCCTAGGGCTACTTGAGTGGAAACAATCCATAGAGACAAAACTGAGAACTCCTTTATTTTGTCAAGTTTCAAAGAGCTACTACAAACCATGTTGGACTTAGAGTTCCAAATTCATCTATCTATATAGGAGAGAACAGAGGGAAACGTAAATATAAAAACTGCTACTGTAGACGAACGCTTCAACTTAGAAGAACAAAATTTGGTAGCCAAGTGGGATTGTGTACTGATCATTACCACCAAGTATCATCAAGATTGGGTGAAAAAATATTTGCTGGTATTTCGGAAACTCGTTATTTCTTAGAAGCTTGGCAACCCCTCTCAATGAAAGTGCTTTTCCACAGTCTGTGCCTAGGGCTACTTGAAGAGGAAACAAACCATAGAGACAAATATGAGAACACCTTTATTTTGTCAAGTTTCAAAGAGCTACTACAAACCATGTTGTATTTAGAGTTCCAAATTCATCTATCTATATAGGAGAGAACAGAGGAAAACCTAAATATAAAAACTGCTACTGTAGACGAATGCTTCAACCTAGAAGAACAAAATTTGGTAAGCCAAGTGGGATTTGTGTACTGATCATTACCACCAAGTATCATCAAGATTGGGTGAAAAAATATTTGCTGGTATTTCGGAAACTCGTTATTTCTTAGAAGCTTGGCAACCCCTCTCAATGAAATTTCTTTTCCACAGTCTGTGCCTAGGGCTACTTGAAGAGGAAACAAACCATAGAGACAAATCTGAGAACACCTTTATTTTGTCAAGTTTCAAAGAGCTACTACAAACCATGTTGAATTTAGAGTTCCAAATTCATCTATGTATATAGGAGAGAACAGAGAGTAACCTAAATATATAAACTGCTACTGTAGACGAACGCTTCAACCTAGAAGAACAAAATTTGGTGAGGCAAGTGGGATTTGTGTACTGATCATTACCACCAAGTATCAACAAGATTGTGTGAAAAAATATTTGCTGTATTTCGGAAACTCGTTATTTCTTAGAAGCTTGACAACCCATCACAATGAAAGTGCTTTCCACAGTCTGTGCCTAGGGCTACTTTAAGAGGAAACAAAACCATAGAGACAAAACTGAGAACTCCTTTATTTTGTCAAGTTTCAAACAGCTACTACAAACCATGTTCATTTAGAGTTCCAAATTCATCTATCTATATAGGAGAGAAGAGACGGAAACCTAAATATAAAAATTGCTACTGTACACGAACGCTTCAACCTAGAAGAACAAAATTTGGTGAGCCATGTGGGACTTGTGTCATGATCATTAGCAACAAGTATCGTCAAGATTGGGTGAAAAAATATTTGCTGGTATTTCGGAAACTCGTTATTTCTTAGAAGCTTGGCAACCCCTCTCAATGAAAGTGCTTTTCCACAGTCTGTTCCTAGGGCTACTTGAAGAGGAAACAAACATTAGAGACAAAACTGAGAACTCCTTTATTTTGTCAAGTTTCAAGGAGCTACTACAAACCATGTTGGATTTAGAGTTCCAAATTCATCTATCTATATAGGAGAGAACAGAGGGAAACCTAAATATAAAAAACTGCTACTGTAGACTAACGTTTCAACCTAGAAGAACAAAATTTGGTAAGCCAAGTGGGATTTGTGTACTGATCATTACCACCAAGTATCATCAAGATTGGGTGAAAAAATATTTGCTGGTATTTCGGAAACTCGTTATTTCTTAGAAGCTTGGCAACCCCTCTCAATGAAAGTGCTTTTCCACAGTCTGTGCCTAGGGCTACTTGAAGAGGAAACAAACCATAGAGACAAATCTGAGATCTCCTTTATTTTGTCAATTTCAAAGAGCTACTACAAACCATGTTGGATTTAGAGTTCTAAATTCATCTATCTATATAGGAGAGAACAGAGAGAAACCTAAATATAAAAACTGCTACTGTAGACGAACGCTTCAACCTAGAAGAACAAAATTTGGTGAGCCATGTGGGATTTGTGTGCTGATCATTACCACCAAGTATCAACAAGATTGGGTTAAAAAATATTTGCTGGTATTTCGGAAACTCGTTATTTCTTAGAAGCTTGACAACCCATCACAATGAAAGTGCTTTCCACTGTGTGTGCCTAGGGCTACTTGAAGAGGAAACAAACCATAGAGACAAAACTGAGAACTCCTTTATTTTGTCAAGTTTCAAAGAGCTACTACAAACCATGGTGGATTTAGAGTTCCAAATTCATCTATCTATATAGGAGAGAACAGACGGAAACCTAAATATAAAAATTGCTACTGTACACGAACGATTCAACCTAGAAGGACTAAATTTGCTGAGCCAAGTGGGATTTGTGTACTGATCATTAGCAACAAGTATCATCAAGATTGGGTCAAAAAATATTTGCTGGTATTTCGGAAACTCGTTATTTCTTAGAAGCTTGGCAACCCCTTTCAATGAAAGTGCTTTTCCACAGTCTGTTCCTAGGGCTACTTGAAGAGGAAACAAACCATAGAGACAAAACTGAGAACTCCTTTATTTTGTCAAGTTTCAAGGAGCTACTACAAAGCATGTTGGATTTAGAGTTCCAAATTCATCTAGCTATATAGGAGAGAACAGAGAGAATCCTAAATATAAAAACTGCTACTGTAGACGAACACTTCAAACTAGAAGAACTAAATTTGGTAAGCCAAGTGGGATTTGTGTACTGATCATTACCACCAAGTATCATCAAGATTGGGTGAAAAATATTTGCTGGTATTTCGGAAACTCATTATTTCTTAGAAGCTTGGCAACCCCTCTCAATGAAAGTGCTTTTCCACAGTCTGTGCCTAGGGCTACTTGAAGAGGAAACAAACCATAGAGACAAAACTGAGAACTCCTTTATTTTGTCATGTTTCAAGGAGCTACTACAAAGCATGTTGGATTTAGAGTTCCAAATTCATCTATCTATATAGGAGAGAACAGAGAGAATCCTAAATATAATACTGCTACTGTAGACGAACGCTTCAACCTAGATGAACAACATTTGGTAAGCCAAGTGGGAATTGTGTACTGATCTTTACCACCAAGTATCATCAAGATTGGGTTAAAAAATATATGCTGGTATTTCGGAAACTCGTTGTTTCTTAGAAGCTTGGCAACCCCTCTCAATGAAAGTGCTTTTCCACAGTCTGTGCCTAGGGCTACTTGAAGAGGAAACAAACCATAGAGACAAATCTGAGAACTCCTTTATTTTGTCAATTTCAAAGAGCTACTACAAACCATGTTGGATTTAGAGTTCCAAATTCATCTATCTATATAGGAGAGAACAGAGAGAAACCTAAATATAAAAACTGCTACTGTAGATGAACGCTTCAACCTAGAAGAACAAAATTTGGTGAGCCATGTGGGATTTGTGTGCTGATCATTACCACCAAGTATCAACAAGATTGTGTGAAAAAATATTTGCTGGTATTTCGGAAACTCGTTATTTCTTAGAAGCTTGGCAACCCATCTCAATGAAAGTGCTTTCCACCGTCTGTGCCTAGGGCTACTTTAAGAGGAAACAAACCATAGAGACAAACTGAGAACTCCTCTATTTTTGTCAAGTTTCAAACAGCTACTACAAACCATGTTGGATTTAGAGTTCCAAATTCATCTATCTATATAGGAGAGAACAGAGGGAAACCTAAATATAAAAACTGCTACTGTAGACGAACGCTTCAACCTAGAAGAACAAAATTTGGTAAGCCAAGTGGGATTTGTGTACTGATCATTACCACCAAGTATCATCAAGATTGGGTGAAAAAATATTTGCTGGTATTTCAGAAACTCATTATTTCTTAGAAGCTTGGCAACCCCTCTCAATGAAAGTGCTTTTCCACAGTCTGTGCCTAGGGCTACTTGAAGAGGAAACAAACCATAGAGACAAATCTGAGAACTCCTTTATTTTGTCAATTTCAAAGAGCTACTACAAACCATGTTGGATTTAGAGTTCCAAATTCATCTATCTATATAGGAGAGAACAGAGAGAAACTTAAATATAAAAACTGCTACTGTAGACGAACGCTTCAACCTAGAAGAACAAAATTTGGTGAGCCATGTGGGATTTGTGTGCTGATCATTACCACCAAGTATCAACAAGATTGTGTGAAAAAATATTTGCTGGTATTTCGGAAACTCGTTATTTCTTAGAATCTTGGCAACCCATCTCAATGAAAGTGCTTTCCACAGTCTGTGCCTAGGGCTACTTTAAGAGGAAACAAACAATAGAGACAAAACTGAGAACTCCTCTATTTTGTCAAGTTTCAAAGAGCTACTACAAACCATGTTGGATTTAGAGTTCCAAATTCATCTATCTATACAGGAGAGAACAGAGGGAAACCTAAATTTAAAAACTGCTACTGTAGACGAACGCTTCAACCTAGAAGAACAAAATTTGGTGAGGCAAGTGGGATTTGTGTACTGTTCATTACCACCAAGTATCAACAAGACTGTGTGAAAAAATATTTACTGGTATTTCGGAAAATCGTTATTTCTTAGATGCTTGACAACCCATCACAATGAAAAGCTTTAAACAGTCTGTGCCTAGGGCTAGTTTAAGAGGAAACAACCATAGAGACAAAACTGAGAACGCCTTTTTTTTGTCAAGTTTCAAACAGCTACGACAAACCATGTTGGATTTAGGGTTCCAAATTCATCTATCTATATAGGAGAGAACAGAGAGAAACCTAAATATAAAAACTGCTACTGTACACGAACGTTTCAACCTAGAAGAACTAAATTTGGTCACCCAAGTGGGAT